>NW_025534320.1:0-224725 GCF_020615455.1 Coregonus clupeaformis
ATCTGCAAATAATAATCATGTGAATTGCTTTATATTTCTGTTGTTAACAGTAAAATGGCACAATTTTCAATATTGATATTTGCATCAAATGACAATGTCTCACTCTGCCCACATGCAATATGATAACACATGACATCATTGGATAAAAAAACATTTTGCAGTGAATTTGGGTGAAGAGACATTGACTTGACTTCATTAATCAGAGTATGCTGTAGGTACATAAAGTGCTTAATTATTGTGGTTGTCCCACCTAGCTATCTTAAGATGAATGCACTAAGATGCTCTGGATAAGAGTGTCTGCTAAATGACTAAAATGTAATGTAAATGTAAATGATAAAACATGCTAATTAATTGCTATAATATTTCCTATATTAAGAGATTAAAATACTGATACTGTAATTGTGTGTAAAGATGTGTAACGCTTTATGAGTATAGCAGAAAAAGATCTGGTCCCTAACAGACCTTGTTTTCTTGTCTGATATTATGGTAAAGTGGACCGACTTTAAAAGGGCAATCTGCGATTCCTATATCCATTTTGTGACTTTTAAACTAATGATATATACCCATTGATTCTTGAAGAATAGAAACATTGTTTTATACACCTCACAAGCTTAGTTCAACTACCATACTCTTATCAGAACCCAAAATAGCATCATGTTTTACTAAATTGTTTGTGAACAATGTAATTTTAAACAAACACTATATAGCTTCAAAACATGGTTGAAGTGATATTTTTTTTCTTATGGATGGTCAGTCCTTGCATCCATAGCTCTGTCTATGAATTTGAGAGAGGTTACATTTCTCAGCTGTTTACCAAAAACACTGGTGGGGTTGGCTGCTTTGTTGTTGTTTGAACAGCAGATTGCCTCTTTAAACGGCACAAACGCGTTAGTGGAGTATGGAACACGGAAGGTGCACCACAACGCACAGCAGAGTATTAAGTTACTTCATATCTGCATTTAGCAGTGATATTGGGCGATAAGATTGTTTAATGAATGGGTCCTTGTCCTTTTAAAAGCAAATATATTTCATAGGCTGAGCAAATGCATGACTAAATACAAAATGAGCAACAGTGATGTACTTTATTGTGCATTTATGTAATTGTTGTTGAGTTGTGTGGTGTTGTGTTCTCTGTGAACCTTAATAAGTTATGTATTTTATAGAGCACTCTATTTCTCTCTCCTCTGGTATGTAACATTAAAACGTTCTCTCCTTTCCAGCTGGTCCTACTGTTAGTCCCACAGTGTCTCTGCTCCCCCCCTCCTCTGAGCAGCTCTCTGGGGGCTCTGCCACACTGGCCTGCCTGCTGACTGGCTACTCCCCTCAGGGGGCGCTGGTGAGCTGGGAGGTGGACGGGCTGGAGGTGAGCAAGGGGGTCGTGACCAGTCTAGAAGAAGAAAAGGAAGGCCTTTACAGACGCAGCAGCACCTTGACCCTGAGCAAGGCAGGCTGGGAGCAGGGAGAGCTCTACACCTGCAGGGTCTCCCACTTCCAACACACCCAGGCCTCCCCCCTTCGCAGGAGCCAGTGTCTGGATTAGGACCTACTGGAGGAGGCCCACAACAGGAGCTCTGTCTGGGGAAGCAGGAGTAGACGAGGCTCTGGTCTGGGCTGGGGCCTGGTTGGAGCAGTAGTAGTGTGTTGGAGTGTTAGAGTAGTGTCCTGAGTAAACTCTAGTATGCTGGGGAGACCACAGTCTGGGTAGTAATGTGTATTGTATAGAGTAGAGGAGACTTCTATGTGTTCTCTACTCAGACTGTTACTGTGATGTTGCTATCTGCCTCAGTTCTAATAAAGTTTGATTTGGAAAATAACATGATGGATTAGTTGACTCATTTATTTACTGTGACAACGAATGGAAATGTAGCTACAGCTAGGTTGTAGTTTTTGTCATAACTATATTTCTCCTCCAAGTGTGAGTAAGATATGTCATCTGTCCTATAGTGACTGTTTGTTGTAGGTGTTCTGCTGTTTCATGCTCAGTCTCCCTCTCTCTCTCTCTCTCTCTCTCTCTCTCTCTCTCTCTCTCTCTCTCTCTCTCTCTCTCTCTCTCTCTCTCTCTCTCTCTCGCTCTCTCTCTTTCTCTGACCCCCTGGGGACAGAGCTGCTATATTCTGGGAGATGCAAAACCATCCCACCATGACCATGCAAATCAGGGCTGCATTCAGTGAGGTGAAACGTTTCGAACGTTAAAGATAGAAATACAATGAATAGAGCTAACACTCCACGTTCTATTTAACAGATAATGATGTCTGTTCTACACAATTAATTTAAATCTGAACATTCCAGAGGTGAAGGTCAATGGTGTGGTAGTAAAGTGGTGGTTTCTATATGGAGGTGAAGTAATGGTTATGGTTGTGTAGAGGAGGTGGTTTGGTGAACTATGCTCCTGTCATGATGTAACCAGAGTAATGTTGTCCTGGTGTGGGACTGTCTAACGCTGTGTGTTTCATGTCAGAGTCTGTTGCTCCTCAACACCTGCAGTAGGTCCCAGCTGCAGCAGTACAGTCTCTATGCATTGTTACTGAGGGAGGTTTTTGTACGACTCTAAATCACTGTGTGAAGGGCTCTGGGTCGCCATAGTAACCCATACCATAGTAATCTCCTGCATCTTCAGCTTGGACACCAGTGATTGTAAGAGTGTACTCAGTACCTGATCTACTGCCACTGAATCTAGATGGTGTTCCAGACTGAAGTGTATTTACTCTATAGATGAGGAGTTTAGGAGCCTGTCCAGGTTTCAGCAGGTACCAGCTCATGTCACTACCAATACCTGAACCTCCTGTTGCTCTGATAGATACAGTCTTTCCCAGAATAACAGATTTCGATTTATCAGCTTGATTCAGGAAATTATTTGCAGATGACTCTGAAATGGAAACAGCATTGATTAGTCATAATAATCAAAATAGAAGCATTGTAAACACCACACACGCACAAACAGTAGCATAGAGGTTTCTCAAACTATCTTAACGTTCTCAAAGCTTCTCTGTCTCTTTACAGATCCTGTCTGAAACGACAGCTCGGAGTGGTCAGAGAGGAGATTTTCCCATTCAAACCTATTAACTAGCAGACCACAGTGAGAGATGCTGTGAGTTTCTCACCCTGAGTCAGGAACCCCAGCATGATCAGCAGTGGAATCAGTGATATTGACTTCATCATCATCATCATCATCTGTGGCTCTGAGAAGACAACAGACTGAACCCAACGATAATAACACTGCAGTCTTAAAGTGTGAAGACAGATCTCAGTCCTGCAGTCTGAAACTCACAGGGCTATAAACACTCCCAGAGCACTGAAGCATGAGCTGCCAATGCAAAGCACCTTCTCTATGGAAATACCCTACCTCAGGACACATGATGAAACTGTTAATGCAATGACATAAACACATTAATCTTAAACGTGGAATACAATAGCTTAATACAACTGTGGAAGGCCTGTAATTGACCATAGTATTTAGTTACATGTAAGTGTTTTCATTCAATACTAGTGTATTGCTATTCTATACGGCTGCCTTCTTGTACTTAGTGAGTTTGTCAGAGATAATTATTTGAAATCTCCAACATTTATATTTTATAGTAATATTTTATAGTAAGCTAAAATAAATCATCTAAAAATATCAAAACATTTATTTGAAAGGTTATGACCTACAGATGCTGTTTTTGACTGACAATCAGTGGTAGGGTTGAATGTGTGTTGTGTAGAGAGTTACTGGTGTGTGTAAAGTGCAGGAGGTTTTTGTACGGCCGTTCAATGAGTCTTTATCACTGTGGTACACTTTCGGTGGCGGCACCAAACTCATCGTTGACTGTAAGTACCTTGAGATTTATCATTTTTATAATACATTCGTTTTAAACATTTAAAAAGTCACAAAAAGTCATTCTTGAGTAATAGTTGTATTTGTTGATGTTTAATTGATTTAATTCAAATTATTGTTTCCATATTATCTAATGATCCTTCAAGGATAAAAATGTCATATACCAAACATCTGTGAACAGAAAATGATAGTTTTAGTGTTTGATGTCTTTAAGTACACTAAACCAGTTAAGATGCATTATTCAACTTTTTATATTGTAAGCGTGTAAGTTCGATATCTGTATTGTAATTTAACACATCACTGACTGTAGTGTGTGGTCTTGCTTCATAGATGTTATTGGAGGGAAGTGAAAGTCTGTAGAAGATATATACATAACCTGCCATTTTCACAGACCCTGTCCTATTTTAAAAAGTATCAGATTTGTTTCTTCATGTTAAAGTTGTTGAAAGTTCTTCAAGGTTCTTGTCCAGTTTAACCCTTACATGTCATCTCTCCTGTCCCCCCTCCCCTTCTCTCTCCTAGTGGGTGTGGTACGTCCCTCCCTGACCGTCCTACTCCCCTCCAGTGAGGAGCAGGACAAGGGGAATGTTGCCCTAGTGTGCCTGGCCAACAGAGGCTTCCCGGGGGGCTGGAAGCTGGGTTGGAGGCTGGGGGCCGGGGGAGCCTTGCAGGGCAGCCAGAGCCTGGAGGTCCTGGAGAAGGATGGTCACTACAGCTGGAGCAGCAGCCTCACCCTCCCCACTGACCAGTGGAGGAATGCTGGCTCAGTCACCTGTGAGGCCACCCTAAAGGACCAGACCCCCGTCACTCACACACTGGAGCCACGCCACTGCTCCCAGTAGACCCCCTGTACACAGAGAACACCTATCTGTCTGTCATTCCATCATTCTAAATATCTATCTATAGCTTCAGCTTTGGTCATCAATTTGTGTTTCTGCATCTTTACATCTGTACGTGTGGTTGTATTGCTTTTAGATTGGAAATGTTAACAAAATAAAGTACTTTGTATTAATGTCAAAGAAGGTGTCCCTGATTTTTATTGTGAATATAATTGTGAGTATCTGTGGACTTGTGGTTGTTAAACAAAGACTAAACTGCTCTGTAACAAAATGAACATTAGCAGGTTGATAGGGGGTGAGGGAGGGTGGGTACTGGGTAGACCCCTTGGGACAGTAAATATCTGGGGACAGGAGCAGAACCACATTATCTGACCATTATAGACATGGAAGGGGGTTATGGGATATAGCTGTTGGTTTTTATCATGACTAAACTATTTGGTGTATTTGAGATTCATGTTTGAGTTGTACCCAGATGTTCTGTATGGTGGTAAAGTAGTGGTTATTTATGCTTGGTGATGTCATATAACCAGGACTTGAGGTGTGTGTTCAGTAAACCAGTGTTTCATGTCAGAGTCTGTTGCTCCTCAACACCTGCAGTGGATCCCAGCTGCAGAAGTACAGTCTCTGTTCAGTCTGACTGAGGGAGGTTTTTGTACGACTCTAAATCACTGTGTGAAAACCTCTGGGCTGCCAAAATCACCCATACCATAGTAATCTCCTGCATCTTCAGCTTGGACACCAGTGATTGTAAGAGTGTACTCAGTACCTGATCTACTGCCACTGAATCTAGATGGTGTTCCAGACTGAAGTGTATTTACATCATAGATGAGGAGTTTAGGAGCCTGTCCAGGTTTCTGCAGGTACCAGCTCATGTCATCACCAATACCTGTTGAACTTGCAACAGCTTTGATAGACACATTCTCTCTCAGACGAACTGACTTCAATTCATCAGCTTGATTCAGGACACGTTGTGCAGAGGACTCTGAAATTGAAATGGGGAAATTAGCTTTGAGTAGTCTTAAAATCCACATAAAAGGAATTTGAAACTTTTTCCATGTACAAGCCCATTAAAACCTGTTTAATCCAGTAGACCACAGGGAGAGATGCTGAGAGTTTCTCACCCTGAGTCAGGAACCCCAGCGTGATCAGCAGTGGAATCAGTGATATCGACTTCATCATCTTCATCATCATCTGTGGCTCTGAGAAGTCTGAACAGACTGAACCCAATGCTGATAACACTGCAGTATTAAAGTGTCAGGACAGATCTCAGTCCTGCAGTCTGAAACTCCCAGGGCTATAAACACTCCCAGAGCACTGAAGCATGAGCTGCCAATGCAAAGCACCTGCTCTATGGAAATACCCTACCTCAGGACAGATGATGAAACTGTTACTGCAATGACATAAACACAATAATCTTAAACGTGGAATACAATAGCTTAATACATCTGTGGAAGGCCTGTAATTGACCATAGTATTTAGTTACATGTAAGTGTATTCATTCAATACTAGTGTATTGCTATCCAAATAAAATAAAATAAAATAAAATTGGTCACATGCGCCGAATACAACAGGTGTAGACCTTAAAGTGAAATGCTTACTTACAAGCCATTAACCAACAATGCAGTTATAAGAAAAAAGAGTTAAGAAAATATTTACTAAATTAACTAAAGTAAAAAATAAAATAAAATATAAAGTAACACAATAAAATAACAATAACAAGGCTAGATACAGGGGGTACCGGTACCGAGTCAATGTGTGGGGGTACAGGTTAGTCGAGGTAATTTGTACATGTAGGTAGGGGTAAAGTGACTATGCATAGATAATAAACAGCGAGTAGCAGCAGTGTAAAAACAAGGGGGGCCAGGTGGACATTTTATTAATTGTTCAGCAGTCTAGCATTCTTATGGCTTGGGGGTAGAAGCTGTTAATGAGCCTTTTGGACATAGACTAGGCACTCCGGTGCCGCTTGCCGTGCGAAAGCAGAGAGAACAGTCTATGACATGGATGACTGGAGTCTTTGACAATTCCATACTAAACTAAAATATAAACACAGCACGCAACAATTTAAATGATTTTACTGAGTTACAGTTCATATAAGGAAATCAGTAAATTTTAATAAATTATTTAGGCCCTAATCTACAGATTTCACATGACTGGGAATTGGTGCTGCATGGGTGGGCCTTGTGCTAAAATGGCATCATGCTGAAGTTCAGTACAGACCATAAAGAATTATTGAGGCCTCAGATGGATATAACCGTTTTTGCATGGACATTGCCATTGAGGGATTCCACCTTTTTGAAGTAGTCAACTGGGTGGGACTTCCTATGGATTAAGGAAGGATCACATAATTCCATCCTGGTCATCAGGAGGGATCAGCCAATGAATTCTACTAATGAGCAGTGGCGGCTCCTGAAAAAATTCTCAGGAGGGGCAATTTTTCTGATGATTTTGGTGACCTACACACATTTTAAAAAAGATATGTCCAGCAACAACATGAAGACAGGGGCAGCATATAAGTCAATACCAGAAGCATTTATTGACTGATCTGGGGAGATGGATTCCAGTTTCTGTGACAGATTATAAATAATCTCTGATGCCTTTGTTATATTAGCTTTTGGTTGAATGTACTGTCGTAGTAAATATATAATGTTATAGCTTGGTCTGACTAAAATCTTGTGCATGACCCATTTTGTGTTGGGCGTTTGTTTTCAATCAATGCTGTTCCTATCCTATAACAATGGACAAAAGAGTCCTATCTTGTCAGCCTTGTCAGCAGGTGGCCAAGGACAACACCCACGCCATAGGTCTCTCAGTTCTTCCAACTCACGAGTTCTTGCTCTGAGGACACACACACACACACACACACACACACACAAAAATCCCCTTCTCTTAGGCTGAACATCTGAAGACAGAGAACCCGACTCAGAGCCAATGCAACAGTGACACTAGCCTGGAGGTGACCTCGCCCAACTCATCAGGACCAATCAGAAGATCAGAACTACTAGATTCAACCTACTTCATTTTATTGTATAAAATGTCAGCACACAATGTTTTGGCGCTCTCTTCAGATAGCTCCCTAAGAGTTTGACGAACGGGTCCGTGCACGCGATTCCAGATATCTTTACCTCTGAATAAACTGCCTTTATTATACCATTATCCACCCTGTCCAAAGTCTCTACTTGGTCTCAGTTCTCCAGTAAACTTGTATTATCAACAGGTCGCAGTGACACAGAAAGCAGTTCAATGTCGGGGGGTACAGAGTCGCTCTCTTACCAGGATCGCGGTCCGCTCTGACCAGGGTGAAGCCGGCCGGCTCCACTTCTCTGTCCGGGACTCTGTCATCCAGCCAAGTCTCCCAGCTGTATTGGATTCCGCTGCCAGCAGCGTTTCCATTATTTAGTCCGTTCGTAGCGGGTATGTACACGATCAACAAGATCAGTCCAAAACCCACCACTGGAAATCCATGGTTGGCAGAATGTTTGTAAACTAAGTCTACAAATTAAAAACATAAAATAACGCCACACTGCAGGTCGCAACAGAGACGCTGCTAGCTGCTATTTTCTTAGTTACGTTCATGGTTACGTCACGTATGACGAAAGCGCGTAAGTGCAAGCCCACAGACACCCATAGAGAATGTATTGAAAGCTTTGAAATGTGAAAAAAATAGATTTTACATGACAGGCTATGAGAGACTTCTGGGCGATTTTCAACCTGACTGAAATCGCCCCAAAAACGGGCGGGGCCATTTGAAGCACGACTTTAGCCTGATTTGACATTTAGTGGCAGTCAGATCAGATTAGAACACTGATAACTAGTACTGTTGCCGTGATATAATTGATTAGAAAAAAATCCCTTCCTTTCCCGTTTGGCAGTGCGTCGCCCATATCGCCCTATTGAACAGGCCGTCCCTGCTAATGAGGAAACATTCCATTACTGCAGGTGGCAGTAAATCGCCAGCCTTGGCATTATACCGGTTCAAACAACACAGTACAGGTGGCAGTATGTACCGTTTTAGTTTGTTTACCATCTCAGAAGTAGTAGAGGAAGAAAATGGACGACTTCACAATGGAGATGGCCTCAATGGTACTGCCTGTTCTCTCACAGACGCCATAATGGGACAGATACAATAATGATGTTGTCTATCTAAGTCTATGGTTCAGACAGAAAATAAAGAGTTATTAGTCAAACAGTTTCAGGGTCAGCTGTTGGTTGGATTACAGACCGGGCCTGCAAGCTCTTTTATTGCTTTTGACATTCATATCTAGACAGGCGTGCAATGACAGAACAGTATCAAAGTCACCAGATATTAGTAGCATAATGGTTAACTGAATTTTACTGCGGGCAATAAAAAGTGAATGTCATCATCTGTTGCTTCAACTAGGTGGCAACAAAATAGTTTTCTGATTGGTTGTATCTTAATCAAACTCCTCCCACTCGCTCTTTTGCTTCTCTTCGCCTGGAACCATATGCCCAGCAGCTTGTAGGCACACGTGGATAATACAACAAGCTTTAACCAAACAAAATATTTTTACGTTTTATTGCTTGTTTACTTGACGATAACATTTTGTTTTGATTTGTGTTTGTGTAGGCTACACAGCCGGAAATTAACAAGTTCAACACGGCGCCACTATAACAATGTTTGCCCAACTTCATAACCATTATGAGGCATTTCTAAATGAAATTAACGTTGTGACAGATCTCCTAGTTATGATGGAGGAGAAAGCTGGGATACAGAGAACATACACCACTTCATACTCCAGTGATGTAAGGAATGGTTATGTTCTGTAATGTCCTAAATGTACTGGCATAGAGGCAAGGTGCAACCTTTCATATCTGACCTATGACCTTGCTAGGTCAGACATATCAGCTGGAGGTTCCTGTTATCCTCTGACTGATGTCCAGTCTAGTTTACTCAGGATTAGGTCTGGGAGATGCTGCAGTGCGGTACAGGACAGGTCCTGGTGGAGGCATTAGGAGGTTGTGTGTTTGTCTGAGCGTGTGACTTTGAAACTGTTGACCTCTGCCTCTGGCTGACCTGTCAGTGACCCTGGAGGTATTCTATACTGGGATGAAGGACTTCCATCTGGCTCAGTGCTGATTCCTGATGAATTCATGATGAATCTGTCTGTGTTGATTCCTGATGAATTCGTAATGAATCTGGCTCAGTGCTGATTCCTGATGAATTGATGATGAAACTGGCTCAGTGTTGATTCCTAATGAATTGATGATAAAACTGGCTCAGTGTTGATTCCTGATGAATTCCTGATGAATCTGGCTCAGTGCTGATTCCTGATGAATTCATGATGAATCTGTCTCAGGGCTGATTCCTGATGAATTCATGATGAATCTGTCTCAGTGCTGATTCCTGATGAATTCATGATGAATCTGTCTCAGTGCTGATTCCTGATGAATTCATGATGAATCTGTCTCAGTGCTGATTCCTGATGAATTCCTGATGAATCTGGCTCAGTGCTGATTCCTGATGAATTCCTGATGAATCTGGCTCAGTGCTGATTCCTGATGAATTCCTGATTAATCTTCAGATGAACATCACTAGTTATCTAATACTTCCTCATGCCATTCTAGTGGGCACCAGGGATGTTTTATTTTTTTATTTTTTTTATTTCACCTTTATTTAACCAGGTAAGCCAGTTGAGAACAGTTCTCATTTACAACTGCGACCTGGCCAAGATAAAGCAAAGCAGTGAGATAAAAACAACACAGAGTTACATATGGGGTAAAAAACATAAAGTCAAAAATACAACAGAAAATATATATACAGTGTGTGCAAATGTAGCAAGTTATGGAGGTAAGGCAATAAATAGGCTATAGTGCAAAGTAATTACAATAGTATTAACACTGGAATGCTAGATGTGCAAGAGATTATGTGCAAATAGAGATACTGGGGTGCAAAAGAGCAAAATAAATAACAATATAGGGATGAGGTAGTTGGGTGGGCTAATTTCAGATGGGCTGTGTACAGGTGCAGTGATCGGTAAGGTGCTCTGACAACTGATGCTTAAAGTTAGTGAGGGAGATAAGAGTCTCCAGCTTCAGAGATTTTTGCAATTCGTTCCAGTCATTGGCAGCAGAGAACTGGAAGGAATGGCGGCCAAAGGAGGTGTTGGCTTTGGGAATGACCAGTGAGATATACCTGCTGGAGCGCAGACTACGGGTGGGTGCTGCTATGGTGACCAATGAGCTAAGATAAGGCGGGGATTTGCCTAGCAGTGATTTATAGATGGCCTGGAGCCAGTGGGTTTGACGACGAACATGTAGTGAGGACCAGCCAACAAGAGCGTACAGGTCACAGTGGTGGGTAGCGTATGGGGCTTTGGAGACAAAACGGATGGCACTGTGATAGACTACATCCAATTTGCTGAGTAGAGTGTTGGAGGCTATTTTGTAAATGACATCGCCGAAGTCAAGGATCGGTAGGATAGTCAGTTTTACGAGGGCATGTTTGGCAGCATGAGTGAAGGAGGCTTTGTTGCGAAATAGGAAGCCGATTCTAGATTTAACTTTGGATTGGAGATTATTTATGTGAGTCTGGAAGGAGAGTTTACAGTCTAACCAGACACCTAGGTATTTGTAGTTGTCCACATACTCTAGGTCAGACCCGTCAAGAGTGGTGATTCTAGTCGGGTGGGCGGGTGACAGCAGCGTTCGATTGAAAAGCATGCATTTAGTTTTACTAGTGTTTAAGAGCAGTTGGAGGCTACTGAAGGAGTGTTGTATGGCATTGAAGCTCGTTTGGAGGTTTGTTAACACAGTGTCCAATGAAGGGCCAGATGTATACAAAATGGTGTCGTCTGCGTAGAGGTGGTTCTGAGAGTCACCAGCAGCAAGAGCGACATCATTGATATACACGGAGAAAAGTGTCGGCCCAATAATTGAACCCTGTGGCACCCCCATAGAGACTGCCATAGGTCCAGACAACAGGCCCTCCGATTTGACACACTGAACTCTATCTGAGAAGTAGTTGGTGAACCAGGCGAGGCAGTCATTTGAGAAACCAGATATAAAATCTGACCTTAGATAATGGTGCTCTCTTCATCTAGTCTCTTTGTCAAGACAACTAAAAGCTGACTACAATAAAGTGACAGGCAGTCTGGTGGCATGTTGGGGTTGGACTGACTCTCTTCCCTGGGGAACTGACCTCTGACCTTTTATATTTGACCTCTACCAGTCTGGCTGATGTCCGCTGGCCAACCTCTTCCTGTAGACACCACACAAGATTAGTGCAATGACCTATAAAATGACCTGTAACTGAAGTCAGACTTATGACTCTGGGAGAGGAGCCACGCAAATCTAAGTTTCTGTTTCACAGGGCTCTCTCTCTCTGTCACACACACACATGCACTTACACATACTATACTGCTCCACAGAAGTGTTGGCCAGCTGTGTGTGTCTGGTTGATCTACCAAGCATGGAGGCACACCAACTTTTACGCTTCACACATGATTATATGTGGACATGAAATGGATTATTCATCCCTCAATGAGACTATTTCACCTGTATCTTTCTGATAAGGAGGATATTTGTAGCCATGGGAGGTAGGGAGGGTTATGAAACTAGTTTGTAACCATTATTTCTGTGAGTTAGTAAAGTGGTTATACTTGGTGATGTCATATCACAAGACCCTTAGTTCTGTGTTCAGTGGACCAGTGATGTGTGTCATTTCATGCAGGAGGTTTTTGTACGGCTCTAAATCATTGTGTGAACAAACGTTTACTATTGAGATAGTGGAAACTCTGACAGTAGTAAACTGCTGCATCTTCAGCCTGGACTCCACTGATGGTCAGAGTGAAGTCACTCTCAGACCCACTGCCACTGAATCTAGCAGGAATCCCATCTAGCAGTTTCTTTGTATATTTTATCAGGAGTTTGGGAGCTTCTCCAGGTCTCTGTTGATACCAGAACGCATGATCTCCATCACTGTCTCTGTACACTTTAGGGTTGGTTTTACAGGTCAGAGTGACGGGGTCTCCTGGAGAGAATGTCACTACAGGAGGCTGAGTCACAGTCACCTGACCTCTGGATCCTGAAGAGGAAAAATATATAACGATCAACGAGTATAAATAAGAGATCATTTATATTTCATTATATAATGCCGGGACATTTATTAATTGAGAGCCATTTCAATGATTATACAAGGTACTCAACAATATGTCCTTTTTCCATTGTAAGAGTTAGAAAACAACAGACCTTTGAGGCAGCAGCAGACCAGTGTCCAGATGAAGATGGTGATCAGAGTCATGGTTGTCGTGGTTTCTGTTGTGTTGAAGGACAGATCTCAGTCCTGCAGTCTGAAACTCCCAGGGCTATAAACACTCCCAGAGCACTGAAGCATGAGCTGCTAATGCAAAGCACCTTCTCTATGGAAATACCCTACCTCAGGACAGATGATGAATCTGCAAATAATAATCATGTGAATTGCTTTATATTTCTGTTGTTGACAGTAAAATGGCACAATTGTCAATATTGATATTTGCCTCAAATGACAATGTCTCACTCTGCCCATATGCAATGTGATAACATATGATATAATTGGATAAAATAACATTTTGCAGTGAATTTGGGTGAAGAGACATTGAAGAGGCTCAAATCAGTGACTGCATTAATCAGAGTATGCTATAGGTACATAAAGTGCTTAATTATTGTGGTTGTCCCACCTAGCTATCTTCAGATGAATGCACTAAGATGCTCTGGATGAGAGTGTCTGCTAAATGACTAAAATGTAATGTAAATGTAAATGATAAAACATGCTAATTACTTGCTATAATATTTCCTATATTAAGAGATTCAAATACTGATACTGTAATTGTGTGTAAAGATGTGTAATGCTTTATGAGTATAGCAAAGTTCTACAAAGCTGTGTGGAGCTATATGAGTGGTTCTGTTAGTGCAGGGTGTGCTCACTCTTGTGTGAAGGAGGTTTTGTATGGCATCTTAACTAGACTGTCTCACAGTGGTGTCAGGTCGTGTTGTAGGTGTTGTGGAGGAATCACACGCAGGAAGCAGACTGAATATACCAACAAAGCTGTATTACTGCCTAAACACAGGCAACAGGACAAAAATAAGCCCGACAGCAA
Source organism: Coregonus clupeaformis (assembly GCF_020615455.1). Taxonomy (NCBI): domain Eukaryota; kingdom Metazoa; phylum Chordata; class Actinopteri; order Salmoniformes; family Salmonidae; genus Coregonus; species Coregonus clupeaformis. The sequence continues at coordinate 13,749 of NW_025534320.1, forward strand.
AATACGCACGAAGGCGGAAGTAAATGCGCACAAAACAGGTGCGACAAAAATGAATAGGTGCACACACACGTGCAGCGTAAGCTCCAGCAACAGTGGAGAAAATATGCTCAACCGAGCAAGACACAAACTGACGGTAACAATCATACACAACACAAGACAAACACAACGAGAAACTTATAGGACACTAATTACTACAAAACAGAAACAGGTGTAGAAACAAACAGACAAAACCAAACGAACATGAAACATCTATCGGTGGCAGCTAGAATTCCGGAGACGACGAACGCCGAAACCTGCCCGAACAAGGGAGAGAGGCAGCCTCGGCCGAAACCGTGACAGTACCCCCCCCTTGACGCGCGGCTCCAGACGCGCGCCGACTCCGGCCTTGGGGACGACCCGGGGGCCGCGGCGCAGGGCGCGTCGGATACCCCCGATGGAATTCCGTCAGGAGCGACGGGTCCAAAATGTCTCTCCTCGGCACCCAGCACCGCTCCTCCGGACCGTACCCCTCCCACTCCACTAGATAATGAAGACCACCCCTCCGACGTCTAGAATCCAAGATGGATCTCACGGTGTACGCCGGTGCCCCCTCGATGTCCAACGGGGGTGGAGGGGTCTCCAAGATCTCATCTTCTTGGAGTGGGCCCGCTACCACCGGCCTGAGAAGGGACACATGGAACGAGGGGTTAATACACTTATACTCCACTGGTAACTGTAATCTATAACATACCTCGTTCAACCTTCTCAGGACTTTAAATGGCCCTACAAACCGCCGACCCAGTTTCCGACAGGGCAGGCGGAGGGGCAGGTTTCTGGCAGAGAGCCAGACTCGATCTCCAGGTGCGTACACTGGCCCCTCACTGCGGTGTAGGTCGGCGCTCGTCTTCTGTCGACGTATGGCACGCTGCAGATGGACGTGTGCAGCGTCCCACGTCTCCTCCGAGCGCCGCACCCACTCATCCACAGCGGGGGCCTCGATCTGGCTCTCATGCCATGGTGCCAGAACCGGCTGGTACCCTAAAACACACTGAAAAGGGGTTAGTTGGGTGGAGGAGTGGCGGAGAGAGTTCTGTGCCATCTCGGCCCAGGGCACATATCTCGCCCACTCCTCCGGCCGATCCCGGCAGTATGTTCTGAGAAACCTGCCCACATCCTGGTTAACGCGTTCCACCTGCCCATTACTCTCCGGGTGGTAACCCGAGGTGAGGCTCACCGAGACCCCCAACCGCTCCATAAAAGCTCTCCAGACTCTGGAGGTGAATTGGGGACCTCGGTCAGCCACAATGTCCTCGGGCACCCCGTAGTGCCGGAACACATGGGTGAATAGAGCTTCGGCGGTTTGTAGGGCAGTAGGAAGACCCGGCATGGGGAGCAAACGACAGGCCTTAGAGAACCGGTCCACAACGACCAGGATGGTAGTATTCCCTTGAGAGAGGGGAAGGTCAGTTATAAAATCCACCGAGAGGTGGGACCATGGTCGTTGTGGAACGGGCAGGGGCAGTAACTTACCCCTAGGCAGATGTCTAGGCACCTTACACTGGGCGCACACCGAGCAGGAGGAAACATAAACCCTCACATCCCTGGCCAACGTGGGCCACCAATATTTGGCACTAAGACAGTGCACTGTCCGGCCGATACCCGGGTGTCCAGAGGAGGGTGACGTGTGAGCCCAATAGATCAATCGATCCCGACACTCGAGCGGAACATACCTCCGGCCCTCCGGGCATTGTGGTGGACTAGGGTCGGTGCGTAATGCCCGCTCGAGCTCAGAATCGAGCTCCCACACCACCGGTGCCACTAGACACGACTCAGGCAGTATGGGAGTGGGCTCCACGGACCTCTCCTCCCCGTCATACCGCCGAGACAGCGCATCTGCCTTACCGTTTTGTGACCCAGGGATGTAGGTGATCTTAAAAGAGAAACGGGTCAAAAACATACTCCATCTAGCCTGCCGAGGGTTAAGCCTCCTCGCTGCCCGGATGTACTCCAGGTTACGGTGGTCCGTCAAAATGAGGAAAGGGTGTTGAGCCCCCTCAAGCCAGTGCCTCCACACCTTAAGGGCCTGTACCACAGCTAACAGCTCCCTGTCCCCTACGTCATAATTTCGCTCCGCCGGACTGAGCTTCTTGGAATAGAAGGCACAGGGGCGGAGTTTAGGTGGCGCGCCTGACCGTTGTGAAAGCACGGCGCCAATACCGGCCTCAGACGCGTCCACCTCTACCTGAAATGGTAAAGAGGGATCCGGATGCGCCAGCACCGGAGCCGAGGTAAACAGGTCCTTCAGCCTCCCAAACGCCCTGTCCGCCTCGACTGACCACTGCAGACGCACCGGGCCCCCCTTCAAGAGAGACGTGATGGGAGCTGCCACCTGCCCAAAACCCCGGATAAACCTCCGGTAGTAATTCGCAAACCCCAAAAACTGCTGCACCTCTTTCACAGTGGTTGGTGTTTGCCAATTACGCACGGCTGACACTCGGTCTACCTCCATCTTCACCCCTGAAGCTGACAACTGATACCCCAAAAAGGAAATCGACTCCTGGAAAAACAGACACTTCTCTGCCTTCACATACAGGTCGTGCTCCACCAGCCTCCGCAACACCCTGCGCACCAGGGCCACATGCTCGACACGGGTAGGTGAGTACACGAGAATGTCATCTATGTACACAACGACTCCCTGTCCCTGCATGTCCCTGAAGATCTCATCCACGAATGATTGGAAAACCGACGGAGCATTCATCAACCCGTATGGCATGACTAGATACTCGTAATGGCCCGAGGTGGTACTAAAGGCTGTTTTCCATTCATCATCCTTCCTGATGCGCACCAAGTTGTACGCGCTCCTGAGATCTAATTTCGTGAAGAAACGCGCCCCATGCAACGACTCAGTCATGGTCGCAATCAGCGGGAGTGGATAACTATACTTCACCGTAATCTGATTGAGACCACGGTAATCGATGCACGGACGCAACCCACCATCCTTCTTCTTCACGAAAAAGAAACTTGAGGACGCGGGGGAAGTGGACGGCCGTATGTATCCTTGTCTCAGTGATTCGTCTATGTAAATCTCCATAGCTTTCTTCTCCTCCTGAGACAGAGGATACACATGACTCCGTGGGAGCGCAGCTCCTGCCTGAAGGTCTATCGCACAATCCCCCTGCCTATGGGGTGGCAACCGCGTCGCCCTCGCCTTACTAAACGCAATAGCCAAATCCCCATACTCAGGTGGAATGTGCAATGCGGGCACCTGGTTTGGACTCTCCACCGAGGTAGCCCCTACGGAAACGCCCAAACATCTACCCACACACTGAGCAGACCACTCCATCAGAGCCCTCTCCTGCCACGAAATAGCGGGGTTATGGGTACTCAACCAAGGCAGGCCCAGCACCACCGGATACGCAGGAGAGTCAATCAGGAACAGCTGAATCATCTCCTGATGACTCCCCTGCGCACACATCCTAAGTGGCGCCGTGACCTCCCTGATCAAGCCCGTCCCCAACGGACGACTATCTAGGGCATGAACGGGAAACGGAACGTCAACAGGACTACGGGGAATCCCTAACCTTAAACAAAACTGTCTATCAATAAAATTCCCAGCCGCGCCTGAATCTACCAGCGCCTTATGCTGGGAATGAGGTGCTACCTGTGGAAAACTGACAGGTATACAAAAATGGGCAACAGTGAGCTCTGGGTGAGTGGGGCGCCTACTCACCTGGAGGGAATCCCCAGTGCGGGACCTGTCGTCATCTCCCCTAGGAGGCCATCCCCAGCACCTAGCCGCGGTGTGTCCTCCCGACCACAGTTGGTGCAGTGGATGGACCCCCTAGTCTGCCGACTCCTCCTATCTCTAGCGCCAGCGCCCCCGAGCTCCATAGGACACGGCTCGGATGCGCTGGAGGATGGAATGGACGGACCCCCCTCAGGACGTCCGCGGGTGGCCAATAGGTTATCTAACCTGATTGACATGTCGACCAGCTGGTCGAAAGTGAGACTGGTGTCCCTACAGGCCAGCTCCCGACGGACATCCTCTCTGAGGCTACATCGGTATAGATCGACGAGGGCCCGCTCATTCCACCCTGCATCTGCCGCTAGAGTACGGAATTCGAGTGCGAATTCCTGGGCACTCCTCCTCCCCTGCCTGAGGAAGACCAGACGCTCCCCGCCGCTCTCCGGGGATGGTGCAACACCGCCCTAAAGCGGCGGGAGAACTCGGTGTACGTAATCGTCGTGGCGTCGATCCTCCTCCACTCCGCGTTGGCCCACTCCAACGCTTTTCCGGCCAGGCAGGAGATCAGGGCGGACACGCTCTCATAACCTGAAGGTGCCGGATGTACTGTGGCCAGGTACAGCTCTACCTGGAGCAGGAATCCCTGACACCCAGCTGCGGTCCCGTCGTAGGACCTCGGGAGAGATAGTCGGACTCCGCGAGGTTCCGGCGCTGGACTGGGTGGGCTGGCCGATGGTGCTGGCAGGGCGGCTGGCGGTGGAGGCGGACCCCAGCCTCGGAGTGTGGTCATCACCTCCTGCAGGGCGGCCCCCATCTGCAGGAGCTGCTCTTGCTGGTCCCGAACCTGGGCTTCCAGTCTTGTATGGCCTGCTTCGGCTCCTGCTGATTCCATACTGTGGTGTATGATTCTGTCAGGTCGTGTTGTAGGTGTTGTGGAGGAATCACACGCAGGAAGCAGACTGAATATACCAACAAAGCTGTATTACTGCCTAAACACAGGCAACAGGACAAAAATAAGCCCGACAGCAAAATACGCACGAAGGCGAGAAGTAAATGCGCACAAAACAGGTGCGACAAAAATGAATAGGTGCACACACACGTGCAGCGTAAGCTCCAGCAACAGTGGAGAAAATATGCTCAACCGAGCAAGACACAAACTGACGGTAACAATCATACACAACACAAGACAAACACAACGAGAAACTTATAGGACACTAATTACTACAAAACAGAAACAGGTGTAGAAACAAACAGACAAAACCAAACGAACATGAAACATCTATCGGTGGCAGCTAGAATTCCGGAGACGACGAACGCCGAAACCTGCCCGAACAAGGGAGAGAGGCAGCCTCGGCCGAAACCGTGACAAGTGGTACACGTTCGGTGGAGGGACCAAACTGCTGCTGAAAAGTAAGTGTTCTTTAATTTACTACTTCTTACAAAACACTACAGAATATAGACATACTGAAGACCAGACATTTTAAGACTCAAACTCTGTAAAGGAAACCCCACTATTAGTATTTATTTTAGAATGGATGGTTTAGAATGGAAACTAGTAGCTACAGTCAGTTGGAGACTTTCAGTTACGCAGCCACACAACCTGACATTGAACAAATTATACAAAAGAAACAGATTTTTTATTCAAAGTGCTTTAATTAGGTTAAGTTCCCTGCTATGACAAGTAAATTACACAGAGAATCTCATGAATATAACAGAAAAAGTTCTGGTCCCTAGCAAACCTTGTTCTCTTGTCTGATATTATGGTAAAGTGGACTGACTTTAAAAGGGCAATCTGCATTTGCTACATCCATTTTGGGACTTGATAGATAATAATAGATATCGATTGATTTTTGAAGAATATATATACATATTTTCAACTGCCATACTCTTATCAGAACCCAAAATAGAATCATGTTTTACTCAATTGTTTGTGAACAATGTAATTTTAAACAAACACAATAGCTTCAAAACATGGTTGAAATGATCATTTGTATCTTATGGATGGTCAGTCCTTGCATCCATAGCTCTGTCTATGAATTTGAGAGAGGTTACATTTCTCAAGCTCCATCCCTCAGCTGTTTACCAAAAACACTGGTGGGGTTGGCTGCTTTAAACGGCACAAACGCGTTAGGTAAGTATGGTACACGGAAGGTGCACCACAACGCACAGTAGAGTATAAAGTTACTTAATATCTGCATTTAGCAGTGATATTGGGCGATAAGATTGCTTAATGAATGGGGTCCTTGTCCTTTTTACAGCAAAGATATTTCATAGGCTGAGCAAATGCATGGCTAAATAACAAAATCACCAACAGTGATGTACTTTATTGTGCATTTATGTAATTGTTGTTGAGTTGGGTGGTGTTGTGTTCTCTGTGAACCTTAATAAGTTGTGTATTTTATAGAGCACTCTATTTCTCTCTCCTCTGGAATGTAACATTAAAACGTTCTCTCCTTTCCAGCTGGTCCTACTGTCAGTCCCACAGTGTCTCTGCTCCCCCCCTCCTCTGAGCAGCTCTCTGGGGGCTCTGCCACACTGGCCTGCCTGCTGACTGGCTACTCCCCTCAGGGGGCGCTGGTGAGCTGGGAGGTGGACGGGCTGGAGGTGAGCAAGGGGGTCGTGACCAGTCCAGAAGAAGAGAAGGAAGGCCTTTACAGACGCAGCAGCACCATGACACTGAGCAAGGCAGGCTGGGAGCAGGGAGAGCTCTACACCTGCAGGGTCTCCCACTTCCAACACACCCAGGCCTCCCCCTTCGCAGGAGCCAGTGTCTGGGCTAGGGTCTACCGGAGGCCCACAACAGCAGCTCTGTCTGGGGAAGCAGGAGTAGACGAGGCTCTGGTCTGGGCTGGGGCCTGGTTGGAGCAGTAGTAGTGTGTTGGAGTGGTAGAGTAGTGTCCTGAGTAAACTCTAGTACTGCTGGGGAGACCACAGTCTGGGTAGTAATGTGTATTGTATAGAGTAGAGGAGACTTCTATGTGATCTGTACTCAGACTGGTACTGTGATGTTCTATCTGCCTCAGTTCTAATAAAGTTTGATTTGGAAAATAACATGATGGATTAGTTGACTCATTTATTTACTGTGACAACGAATGGAAATGTACCTACAGCTAGGTTGTAGTTTTTGTCATAACTATATTTCTCCTCCAAGTGTGAGTAAAGATATGTCATCTGTCCTATAGTGACTGTTTGTTGTAGGTGTTCTGCTATTTCACGCTCAGTCTCCCTCTCTCTCTCTGCATGCTGGGAGTGTTTGGTGCATGCTGGGAATTGTTTGAGTGAGTTCTGTGCGAGTGTTGTGTAGAGTTAGATATCCTGGGTTTTCTTTTTCTTGTTGATATCTTTTTTTCTTCTATGCATGATTAAGGTTATTATTTATATTTTCTTGTTGTGATTTTCTTGTTGTGATTTTGGTGGGGATGGCGGCCCGAATGGGGACGCCGTCCCTGTCACTTCGGCACGGCTTTAGGTGTGTTACTGAAGCTACTGTCACGGTGGAGGAGGTTCTGGTCGCCGTAGGAGAGAAGGTAGGATATGAGAATGTTGCTTATGCGTCACGGATGAATAAAGCGGTGGTGGTATTTCTTAAAGAAGACCGCCTTGTTGATCGTATGGTTGAGCATGGCGTACTACTTAAAGGAATGTTGATTCAAGTTACGCCGCTTTTTTCTCCGTCAACAAGGGTAACGATTTCAAATGTACCGCCGTTTATTCCAAATGATGTAAATGTGGGTTTACTTTCTTTGGATCAGGAGAAAGCTTTTGATCGTGTGGACCACCAGTACTTGTTTAAAACAATGAAAGCCTTTGGGTTTGGGGATGTTTTTTTGTCTTGGATGAATTTACTGTATGCTGGGGCCTCGTGTATGGTGAAGGTGGGGGGTGGTTTGAGTTGTCCCATCCCTGTCCAAAGGGGCATCAGGCAGGGATGCCCAATTTCAGGGCAGTTATATAGTCTGGCGATTGAACCAATGCTTTGTTTTTTAAGAGCAAAGCTTACTGGTTTCTCTGTGCCAGGTGTAATGAAGGGTCCCACGATAGCACTGTCTGCGTATGCAGATGACGTGACAGTTTTTATTACAGGGGGTGAGGATGTTAAGGTTCTCTCAGACGCTTTAAAGGTGTATGAGGGGCCTCCTCAGCTAGAGTCAATTGGGGAAAGAGTGAAGCGCTGTGGGCAGGCCAGCTTCAGATGGGGTCCGCTCCACGGTTACCAGGGGGGCTTCAGTGGGGCAGAGATGGGATGAAGACTTTGGGGTTTTTTCTAGGCTCCGATGTCTTTCAGAAAAAGAACTGGGAGGGTGTAGTGGAGAAAGTGTGTGCCAGATTGTCTAGGTGGAAATGGGTGCAGCCCCAGCTGTCTTATAGGGGAAGGGTACTGGTAGCTAATAATCTTGCTGCCTCTACCCTGTGGCACAGACTAATTATTTTACAGCCACCAAAGGGTCTGATACAAGAGCTTCAGAGGACCCTTGTCAATTTCTTCTGGTCTGGACAACATTGGATTAAAGCTTCAGCCCTGTACCTGCCACTGCACAAGGATGGGCAAGGCCTGGTGGACATTTCTTTCAGGATCATGGCTTTCCGGCTTCAAGCAGCCCAGAGACTGTTGTACAGTGACGGTTCTAGCTGGGTTGACACAGCCTACACATTGATGAGGAGAGCGGGCTGTTTGGGCTTAGACAAGCACCTTTTCCTCTTAAAGCTGGAGGGGGGTGAGTTGCCTGGCCTGACTCCATTTTATGAGTCTGTTATGCAGGCTTGGAGAGTTCTGGTCAAGTCCCGTAAGGCCTGCACGCCACCAGGGATGTGGCTTTTTGAAGAGCCTCTTTTTCACAACACTGCCAGTCCCGTGTTCTGGGTTCAGCTAGCCTACGTTCATGCCTGTTAGGCGTGGGGTGTACTAAGCTGGGTCATCTGATGTGGAACAGGAATAGGTCTTTGGAGGAGCTGGGAGAAAGAGCGGGGATCCGATCGTCTCGCCTACTGAGGAAGGTCGTCGCTGAGGTCTGTGACTCCTTGCCAGTACTTCATCTGCAGTATGTGACTGACACTTCCAATTCTGATCGGTGGAAGGAGGGTCTGGATTATGTGTTCCCTGCACTGATTGTTAGTGCTGCGGCAGGGGCATTCGAGGAGGATGTGGGGATGCTGCTTTCCTTTGATACCCCGGAGCTGGGGGAGTTCAAGGAGGTGGGAAAGAAGGCCATGTACAGAATATGTGTAAAGGTGTCCCATGCCTCTTCCCTGGAAGGGGTCAAATCGACGAGGTGTGTGACACTCTGGCTCTATGGACTTTTATTTTTGAGCCAGGGTTGTTCATTTCACTTGGGTGTATTTCTATGTTGGTTAGTCTAGGTTGTTTTTTCTATGTTTGGTTGATGACTCCCAATCGGAGGTAACGAGTGTCAGCTGTCGGCTCGTTATCTCTGATTGGGAGCCATATTTATACTGTGTGTTTTCACCTTGGGGTTGTGGGTTTTTGTTCCAGTGTTGTATGTTCTGTCGGTGTCACAGAGGACTTCACGTATCGTCATTTGTTGTTTTTTCGTGGTTGCTTTAATTTAATAAAGTCATCATGTTCACTCCACGCGCTGCGTATTGGTCCGCTCCTTCAGACGATCGTGACAGAAAAACCCACCACAAGAGGACCAAGCAGCGTAACAAACGGCAACAGGACCTACCTACACAGGATTTATGGACGCCTCCAAAGGATTCGTGGACATGGGAGGAGATACGGGCTGGAAAGGGTCCTTGGGCACAACCGGAGGAATATCACCGCCCTCGTGAAGAGCTGGAGGCAGCTAAAGCAGAGAGGAGGTGGTATGAGGCGGAAGCACGGAGGCAAGGCTGGAAGCCCGGGAGTACTACCCAAACATTTCTTGGGGAGGAAGCGCCGGGTAAGGAGAAAACGCTGGTGGATGTCCTCCTCGGTTGGGGACAGATAACGCAGGAGGAGGCCGTCCGGTACCGGAGGGCGATGAAGGGGGAGAACCTGGCAGGAGAGGAGCAACGACAGCAGCAGGGCCATCGTCGGAAGGACGGGAGGCAACCCCAAAAAAATTTTTTGGGGGGGGCACATGGCTTGGGCGCCTGAACTGCCCGTCTGCTCAACGGAGCCTGCAAAGCCGCCCGTCTGTACTGAGCCTGCAAAGCCGCCCGTCTGCCATGAGCCTTCAGAGCCGTCCGCCAGACCGGAGCCGCTAGAGCCTTCCACCAGACAGGAGCCGTTAGAGCCTTCCGCCAGACAGAATCATACACCAGCGATGGAATCAGCAGGAGCCGACGCAGCCCGTACAAGACTGGAAGCCCAGGTTCGGGTCCAGCAAGAGCAGCTCCTGCAGATGGGAACCGTCCTGCGGGAGGTGATGACCACTCTCCGAGGCTGGGGTCCGCCTCCACCGCCAGCCGCCCAGCCAGCACCGTCAGCCAGCCATGAGCAGCCAGATCCGTCAGCCAGCCATGAGCAGCCAGATCCGTCAGCCAGCCATGAGCAGCCAGATCCGTCAGCCAGCCATGAGCAGCCAGATCCGTCAGCCAGCCATGAGCAGCCAGATCCGTCAGCCAGCCATGAGCAGCCAGATCCGTCAGCCAGCCATGAGCAGCCAGATCCGTCAGCCAGCCATGAGCAGCCAGATCCGTCAGCCAGCCATGAGCAGCCAGATCCGTCAGCCAGCCAAGAGCCGTCCAGCCAGGATCCGCCAGAGCCGTCCAGCCATGATCCGCCAGAGCCGTCCAGCCAGGATCCGCCAGGGCCGTCCAGCCAGGATCCGCCAGAGCCGTCCAGCCAGGATCCGCCAGAGCCGTTCAGCCAGGATCCGCCAGAGCCGTCCAGCCAGGATCCGCCAGAGCCGTCCAGCCAGGATCCGCCAGAGCCGTTCAGCCAGGATCCGCCAGAGCCGTCCAGCCAGGATCCGCCAGAGCCGTCCAGCCATGATCCGCCAGAGCCGTCCAGCCAGGATCCGCCAGGGCCGTCCAGCCAGGATCCGCCAGAGCCGTCCAGCCAGGATCCGCCAGAGCCGTTCAGCCAGGATCCGCCAGAGCCGTCCAGCCAGGATCCGCCAGAGCCGTCCAGCCAGGATCCGCCAGAGCCGTCCAGCCAGGATCCGCCAGAGCCGTTCAGCCAGGATCCGCCAGAGCCGTCCAGCCAGGATCCGCCAGAGCCGTCCAGCCAGGATCCGCCAGGGCCGTCCAGCCAGGATCCGCCAGGGCCGTCCAGCCAGGATCCGCCAGAGCCGTCCAGCCAGGATCCGCCAGAGCCGTCCAGCCAGGATCCGCCAGAGCCGTCCAGCCAGGATCCGCCAGAGCCGTCCAGCCAGGATCCGCCAGAGCCGTCCAGCCCGGATCCGCCAGAGCCGTCCAGCCCGGATCCGCCAGCCAGCCAGGATCCGCCAGAGCCAGCCAGCCAGGATCCGCCATTCAGTCCGGAGCTGCCCCTTAGTCCGGTACTGCCCCTTAGCCCGGTGCTGCTCCTTAGCCCGGTGCTGCCCCTTAGCCCGGTGCTGCCCCTTAGTCCGGTGCTGCCCCTTAGCCCGGTGCTGCCCCTTAGTCCGGTGCTGCCCCTTAGGCCGGTGCTGCCCCTTAGTCCGGTGCTGCCCCTTAGCCCGGTGCTGCCCCTTAGTCCGGTGCTGCCCCTTAGCCCGGTGCTGCCCCTTAGCCCGGTGCTGCCCCTTAGTCCGGTGCTGCCCCTGAGTCTGGTGATGCCTCTTAGTCCAGTGCTGCCCCTTAATCCTGTGGGGGTTTAGTTGGGGGTGGTCATGTGGAGGAGGTTACACAAGCGGGTAGTGACTATGGTGGGGTGGGGACCACGACCAGTGCCTGAGCCGCCACCATAGACAGACGCCCACCCAGACCCTCCCCTAGACTGTAGGCTGGTGCGCCCCGGAGTTCGCACCTTTAGGGGGGTACTGTGACACTCTGGCTCTATGGACTTTTATTTTTGAGCCAGGGTTGTTCATTTCACTTGGGTGTATTTCTATGTTGGTTAGTCTAGGTTGTTTTTTCTATGTTTGGTTGATGACTCCCAATCGGAGGTAACGAGTGTCAGCTGTCGGCTCGTTATCTCTGATTGGGAGCCATATTTATACTGTGTGTTTTCACCTTGGGGTTGTGGGTTTTTGTTCCAGTGTTGTATGTTCTGTCGGTGTCACAGAGGACTTCACGTATCGTCATTTGTTGTTTTTTCGTGGTTGCTTTAATTTAATAAAGTCATCATGTTCACTCCACGCGCTGCGTATTGGTCCGCTCCTTCAGACGATCGTGACAAGGTGGTCGGGTGTGCTTGGTCCAGGTGCCTCCCCAAAAGGCTGTTGGCGATCATTATACAATGACAGCTGACCTCCAATGGAGGATAATACATGGAGCCATAGCCACCAACATGGATCTGGTGCACCTGGATCCTACTGTTGGGGAGGGGTGTCCATTCTGTGCTGAGTCTGAAACTCTGGCACATCTGTTTTTACAGTGTCCCAGGTTGGTCGGGATGATTGACCTGATCACTAATTGGTTCTCAACGTTGGGAGAGGTTTTCTCTTCCCAACTGTATATATTTGGGCCAAAGTACAGGTTTAGTCAGAAAGGTGTAGTTGTGTTGCTTAATTTTGTGTTAGGGGCAGCAAAATTAGCGATATGGAAGACCCAAAAGAACAGTATTCGGGGACAGGGGTCTGTGGATGTGGTGGGAATGCTGGAGGGAATGTTGGCAGCGAGACTAAGGGTTGAGTTTGCCTATTATAAACTTGTCAACAATATTGATCTGTTTATGGGTATATGGGGTATTCAGAGGCTGTTGTGTTCAGTTACTGTGGAGGAGGAATTGGAGTTGTGTTTTTAATTGATGTGTAAATACGGTTTTGTATGAGTATTTATTGTGTGGTGGGCTCCCAGACCCAATAAAGATTATTTAAAACTCAAACTCACTCTCTCTCGCTCTCTCGCTCTCTCGCTCTCTCGCTATCTCTCTCGCTCTCTCTCTCTCTCCGCACCCCTGTGGACAGAGTTGCTCTATTCTCGGAGAAGCAAAACCCTCCCACCCTGACCATGCAAATCAGGGCTGCATTCAGTGAGGTGAAATGTTTCGAACATTAAAGATAGAAATACAATGAATAGAGCGAACACTCCATGTTCTATTTGACAGATAATGATGTCTGTTCTACACAATGCGTTTCTATCTAAACATTCCAGAGGTGAAGGTCATTGGTGTGATAGTAAAGTGGTGGTTTCTATATGGAGGTGAAGTAATGGTTATGGTTGTGTAGAGGAGGTGGTTTGGTGAACTATGCTCCTGTCATGAGTAACCAGAGAAACATTGTCCTGGTGTGGGAATGTCTAACTCTGTGTGTTTCATGTCATAGTCTGTTGCTCCTCAACACTTGCAGTAGGTCCCAGCTGCAGCAGTACAGTCTCTGTTCAGTCTGACTGAGGGAGGTTTTTGTACGACTCTAAATCACTGTGTGATCTCTGTGTCGCTATAATAACCCATACCATAGTAATCTCCTGCATCTTCAGCTTGGACACCAGTGATGGTAAGAGTGTACTCAGTACCTGATCTACTGCCACTGAATCTAGATGGTGTTCCAGACTGAAGTGTATTTACTCTATAGATGAGGAGTTTAGGAGCCTGTCCAGGTTTCAGCAGGTACCAGCTCATGTCATCATCAATATCAGAACCTCCTGTTGCTCTGATAGATACAGTCTTTCCCAGACTAACAGATTTCGATTTATCAGCTTGATTCAGGAAATTATTTGCAGATGACTCTGAAATGGAAACAGCATTGATTAGTCATAATAATCAAAATAGAAGCATTGTAAACACCACACACGCACAAACAGTAGCATAGACGTTTCTCAAACTATCTTAACGTTCTCAAAGCTTCTCTGTCTCTTTACAGATCCTGTCTGAAACGACAGCTTGGGGTGGTCAGAGAGGAGATTTTCCCATTCAAACCTATTAACTAGCAGACCACAGTGAGAGATGCTGTGAGTTTCTCACCCTGAGTCAGGAGCCCCAATGTAACCAGCATTGGAATCAGCTGTATTTTTATCTTCATATTGTTCATCATCATCTGTGGCTCTGAGAAGACAACAGACCGAACCCAACGATGATAACACTGCAGTCTTAAAGTGTCAGGACAGATCTCAGTCATGAAGTCTGAAACTCACAGGGCTATAAACACTCTCAGAGCACTGAAGCATGAGCTGCCAATGCAAAGCACCTTCTCTATGGAAATACCCTACCTCAGGACAGATGATGAAACTGTTCATACAATGACATAAACACATTAATCTTAAACGTGGAATACAATAGCTTAATACATCTGTGGAAGGCCTGTAATTGACCATAGTATTTAGTTACATGTAAGTGTTTTCATTCAATACTAGTGTATTGCTATTCTATACGGCTGCCTTCTTGTACTTAGTGAGTTTGTCAGAGATAATTATTTGAAATCTCCAACATTTATATTTTATAGTAATATTTTATAGTAAGCTAAAATAAATCATCTAAAAATATCAAAACATTTATTTGAAAGGTTATGACCTACATATGCTGTTTTTGACTGACAATCAGTGGTAGGGTTGAATGTGTGTTGTGTAGAGAGTTACTGGTGTGTGTAAAGTGCAGGAGGTTTTTGTACGGCCGTTCAATTAGTCTTTATCACTGTGGAGGACTTTCGGTGGCGGCACCAAACTCATCGTTGACTGTAAGTACAAGAGGTTCATTCCTTTTTATAATACATTCAATTTAACATTTATAAAGTCACAAAAAGTGATTATTAAGAAATAGTTGTATTTCTTGATGTTTAATTGATTTAATTCCAATTATGTACAATGTTTCCATATTATCTAAAATGACATGTACCAAACATCTGTGAACAGAAAAGGATAGTTTTAGTGTTTGATGTCTTTAAGTACACTAAACCAGTTAAGATGCATTATTCAACTTTTTCTATTGTAAGCATCTAAGTTTAATATCTGTACTGTAATTTAACACATCACTGATTGTAGTGTGTGTTCTTGCTTCATAGATGTTATTGGAGGGAAGTGAAAGTCTGTAGAAGATATATACATAACCTGCCATTTTCACAGACCCTGTCCTATTTTAAAAAGTATCAAATTTGTTTCTTCATGTTAAAGTTGTTGAAAGTTCTTCAAGGTTCTTGTCCAGTTTACCCCTTACATGTCATCTCTCCTGTCCCCCCTCCCCTTCTCTCTCCTAGTGGGTGTGGTACGTCCCTCCCTGACCGTCCTACTCCCCTCCAGTGAGGAGCAGGACAAGGGGAATGTTGCCCTAGTGTGCCTGGCCAACAGAGGCTTCCCAGGGGGCTGGAAGCTGGGTTGGAGGCTGGGGGCCGGGGGAGCCTTGCAGGGCAGCCAGAGTCTGGAGGTCCTGGAGAAGGATGGTCACTACAGCTGGAGCAGCAGCCTCACCCTCCCCACTGACCAGTGGAGGAATGCTGGCTCAGTCACCTGTGAGGCCACCCTAAAGGACCAGACCCCCGTCACTCACACACTGGAGCCACGCCACTGCTCCCAGTAGACCCCCTGTACACAGAGAACACCTATCTATCTGTCATTCCATCATTCTAAATATCTATCTATAGCTTCAGCTTTGGTCATCAATTTGTGTTTCTGCATCTTTAAATCTGTACGTGTGGTTGTATTGCTTTTAGATTGGAAATGTTAACAAAATAAAGTACTTTGTATTAATGTCAAAGAAGGTGTCCCTGATTTTTATTATGAATATAATTGTGAATATCTGTGGACTTGTGGTTGTTAAACAAAGACTAAACTGCTCTGTAACAAAATGAACATTAGCAGGTTGATAGGGGGTGAGGGAGGGTGGGTACTGGGTAGACCCCTTGGGACAGTAAATATCTGGGGGACAGGAGCAGAACCACATCATCTGACCATTATAGACATGGAAGTGGGTTATGGGATATAGCTGTTGGTTTTTATCATGACTAAACTATTTGGTGTATTTGAGATTCACGTTTGAGTTGTACCCAGATGTTCTGTATGGTGGTAAAGTAGTGGTTATTTATGCTTGGTGATGTCATATAACCAGGACTTGAGGTGTGTATTCAGTAAACCAGTGTTTCATGTCATAGTCTGTTGCTCCTCAACACCTGCAGTAGGTCCCAGCTGCAGCAGTACAGTCTCTGTGCAGTCTGACTGATGGAGGTTTTTGTACGACTCTAAATCACTGTGTGATCACTGGGCCAACATATACACCCATACCATAGTAATCTCCTGCATCTTCAGCTTGGACATCAGTGATTGTAAGAGTGTACTCAGTACCTGATCTACTGCCACTGAATCTAGATGGTGTTCCAGACTGAAGTCTATTTACTTTATAGATGAGGAGTTTAGGAGCCTGTCCAGGTTTCAGCAGGTACCAGCTCATGTCATCATCAATACCTGTTGAACCTGCAACAGCTTTGATAGACACATTCTCTCCCAGACGAACTGACTTCGATTCATCAGCTTGATTCAGGACACGTTGTGCAGAGGACTCTGAAATTGAAACGGGGAAATTAGCTTTGAGTAGTCTTAAAAATCCACATAAAAGGAATTTGAAACTTTTTCCATGTACAAGCCCATTAAAACCTGTTAAAACCAGTAGACCACAGGGAGAGATGCTGAGAGTTTCTCACCCTGAGTCAGGAACCCCAGCGTGATCAGCAGTGGAATCAGTGATATTGACTTCATCATCTTCATCATCATCTGTGGCTCTGAGAAGTCTGAACAGACTGAACCCAACGATGGTAACACTGCAGAATTAAAGTGTGAAGACAGATCTCAGTCCTGCCGTCTGAAACTCCCAGGGCTATAAACACTCCCAGAGCACTGAAGCATGAGCTGCCAATGCAAAGCACCTTCTCTATGGAAATACCCTACCTCAGGACAGATGATGAACCTGTTAATGCAATGACATAAACACATTAATCTTAAACGTGGAATACAATAGCTTAATACATCTGTGGAAGGCCTGTAATTGACCATAGTATTTAGTTACATGTAAGTGTATTCATTCAATACTAGTGTATTGCTATTCAAATAAAATCAAACCTTAAAGTGAAATGCTTACTTACAAGCATTAACCAACAATGCAGTTATTAGAAAATAGAGTTAAGAAAAGATTTACTGAATTAACTAAAGTAAAAAATAAAATAAAATATAAAGTAACACAATAAAATAACAATAACGAGGCTATATACAAGGGGTACCGGTACCGACTCAATGTACGGGGGTACAGGTTAGTCAAGGTAATTTTTACATGTAGGTAGGGGTAAAGTGACTATGCATAGATAATAAACAGGAAGTAGCTGCAGTGTAAAAACAAGGGGGGCCAGGTGGCCATTTTATTAATTGTTCAGCAGTCTAGGAGCCTTTTGGACATAGACTTGGCGCTCCGGTACCACTTGCCGTGCGATAGCAGAGAGAACAGTCTATGACTTGGGTGGATGGAGTCTTTGACAATTCTATACTAATGTCAGAAGGTGATGTGTACGCGGCGAGTGAAGTCAGACGCAGGACACAGATATTCAGGTAGACTACTTTACTCAATGTAAAGTGCAAAACAAACGCCTCCACAACTGGAGGGAAAAACACCATATACGTAATATGGAAAAATAGCAAGGCCGAACATCGACTTAGACATACAACAATAACACACAAATAGCAAACGTGAGACAAATGAAATTATAGGCTAAACAATCAAACATAATAGACAACAGGTGTACTACTCCAGACAAAACAAGACAAACACCGAAACATCGATCGGCAGTAGCTAGTACTCCGGGGACGACGAACGCCGAAGCCTGCCCGAGCAAGGAGGAGGAGCAGCCTCGGCAGAATCCGTGACAACTAAACTAAAATATAAACACAACATGCAACAATTTCAACGATTTTACTGGGTTACAGTTCATACAAGGAAATCAGTCAATTTAAATAAATAAATTAGGCCCTAATCTACGGATTTCACATGACTGGGAAGTGGTGCTGCATGGGTGGGCCTTGTACTAAAATGGCATCATGCTGAAGTTCAGTTCAGACCATAAAGAATTATTGAGGCCTCAGATGGATATAACCGTTTTTACATGGACATTGCCATTGAGGGATTCCACCATTTTGAAGTAGTCAACTGGGTGGGACTTCCTATGGATTACAGAAGAATGACAAAATTCCATCCAGGTCATCAGGAGGGATCAGCCAATGAATTATACTAATGAGGAAAGATATCATTACTGCAGGTGGCAGTAAATCGCCAGCCTTGGCTTTATACCTGTTCAAACAACACATTCTAGGTGGCAGTATGTACCCTTTTAGTTTGTTTACCAGTAGAATTAGTAGAGGAAGAAAATGGACGACTTCACAATGGAGATGGCCTCAATGATACTGCCTGTTCTCTCACAGACGCCATACTGGGACAGATACAATAATGATGTTGTCTATCTAAGGCTATGGTTCAGACAGAAAATAAAGAGTTATTAGTCAAACAGTTTCAGGGTCAGCTGTTGGTTGGATTACAGACTGGGCCAGGAAGCTCTTTTATTGCTTTTGACATTCATATCTAGACAGGTATGCAATGACAGAACAGTATTATCAAAGTCACCAGATATTAGTAGCATAATAGTTAACAGAATTTTACTGCTGGCAATAAAAAGTGAATGTCATCATCTGTTGCTTCAACTAGGTGGCAACAAAATAGTTTTCTGATTGGTTGTTTCTTAATCAAACTCCTCCCACTCGCTCTTTCGCTTCTCTTCGCCTGGAACCATATGCCCAGCAGCTTGTAGGCACACGTGGAAAATACATCAAGCTTTAACCAAACAAAATATTTTTACGTTTTATCGCTTGTTTACTTGACGATAACATTTTGGTTTGATTTGTGTTTGTGTAGGCTACACAGCCGGAAATCAACAAGTTCAACACGGCGCCACTACAACAACGTTAGCCCAACTTCATAACCATTATGAGGCATTTCTGAATGAAAATAACATTGTGACAGATCTCCTAGTTATGATGGAGGAGAAAGCTGGGATACAGAAAACATACACCGCTTCAGACTCCAGTGATGTAAGGAATGGTTATGTTCTGTAATGTCCTAAATGTACTGGCATAGAGGCAAGGTGCAACCTTTCATATCTGACCTATGACCTTGCTAGGTCAGACATATCACCTGGAGGTTACTGTTATCCTCTGACTGATGTCCAGTCTAGTTTACTCAGGATTAGGTCTGGGAGATGCTGCAGTGCGGTACAGGACAGGTCCTGGTGGAGGCATTAGGAGGTTGTGTGTTTGTCTGAGCGTGTGACTTTGGAACTGTTGACCTCTGACACTTGCTGACCTGTCAGTGACCCTGGAGGTATTCTATACTGGGATGAAGGACTTCCATCTGTCTGTGTTGATTCCTGATGAATTCCTGATGAATCTGTCTGTGTTGATTCCTGATGAATTCGTAATGAATCTGGCTCAGTGTTGATTCCTGATGAATTGATGATGAAACTGGCTCAGTGCTGATTCCTGATGAATTGATGATGAATCTTGCTCAGTGCTGATTCCTGATGAATTCCTGATGAATCTGTCTCAGTGCTGATTCCTGATGAATTCCTGATGAATCTGGCTCAGGATTGATTCCTGATGAATTCCTGATGAATCTGGCTCAGTGCTGATTCCTGATGAATTCCTGATGAATCTGGCTCAGTGCTGATTCCTGATGAATTCCTGATTAATCTGGCTCAGTGCTGATTCCTGATAAATTCCTGATGAATCTTCAGATGAACATCACTAGTTATCTAATACTTCCTCATGCCATGCTAGTGGGCACCAGGGATGTAAAATCTGACCTTAGATAATGGTGCTCTCTTCATCTAGTCTCTTTGTCAAGATAACTAAAAGCTGACTACAATAAAGTGACAGGCAGTCTGGTGGCATGTTGGGGTTGGACTGACTCTCTTCCCTGGGGAACTGACCTCTGACCTTTTTATCTTTGACCTCTACCAGTCTGGCTGACGTCCGGTGGCCAACCTCTTCCTGTCGATACCACACAAGATTAGTGCAGTGACCTATAAAATGACCTGTAACTGAAATCTGACTTATGACGTTGAACTTTTACCCTCTGCCAGTCTGTCGGATGTCCACTGGCCAACCTCCTCTGGTCTAGTTCTGGTGTGGTGTTAAGGATGGGGGAACATCTGGGGAGTGTACTGATCTATTCTGGGAGAGGGGCCATGCAAATATAAGTTTCTGTTTCACAGGGCTCTCTCTCTGTCACACACATGCACTTACACACACACTACATACTGCTGTACAGAAGTGTTGGCCAGCTGTGTGTTTCTGGTTGATCAACCAAGCATTGAGTCACACCAACTTTTACACTTCACACATGATTTTATGTGGACATGATATGGATTATTCATCCTCAATGAGACTATTTCACCTGTATCTTTCTGATAAGGAGGATATTTGTAGCCATGGGAGGTAGGGAGGGTTATGAAACTAGTCTGTAACCATTATTTCTGTGAGTTAGTAAAGTGGCTATACTTGCTGATGTCGTATAACAAGACCCTTAGTTCTGTGTTCAGTGGACCAGTGATGTGTGTCATTTTGTATACAAGGTTTTTGTATGGCTCTAAATCACTGTGTGAACACATCTTCACCATTGAGCTCACGGTAACTCTGACAGTAGTAAACTGCTGCATCTTCAGCCTGGACTCCACTGATGGTCAGAGTGAAGTCACTCTCAGACCCACTGCCACTGAATCTAGCAGGAATCCCATCTAACAGTGTGGTTCCATATATTATCAGGAGTTTGGGAGCTTCTCCAGGTCTCTGTTGATACCAGAACATACCCTCATCTTCATCACTGTCTCTGTACACTTTAGGGTTGGTTTTACAGGTCAGAGTGACGGGGTCTCCTGGAGAAAATGTCACTACAGGAGGCTGAGTCACAGTCACCTGACCTCTGGATCCTGAAGAGGAAAAATATAAATTGATCAACGAGTATAAATAAGAGATCATTTATATTTCATTATATTTTATGCAGGGACATTTATTCATTGAGAGCCATTTCAATGATTATACAAGATACTCAACAATATGTCATTTTTCCATTGTAAGAGTTAGAAAACAACAGACCTTTGAGGCAGCAGCAGACCAGTGTCCAGATGAAGATGGTGATCAGAGTCATGGTTGTCGTGGTTTCTGTTGTGTTGAAGGAGCGCTCTCAGTCCTGCAGTCTGAAACTCCCAGGGCTATAAACACTCCCAGAGCACTGAAGCATGAGCTGCCAATGCAAAGCACCTTCTCTATGGAAATACCCAACCTCAGGACAGATGATGAATCTGCAAATAATAATCATGTGAATTGCTTTATATTTCTGTTGTTGACAGTAAAATGGCACAATTGTCAATATTGATATTTGCCACAAATGGCAATGTCTCATTCTGCCCATATGCAATATGATAACATATGACATCTTTGGATAAAAAAACATTTTGCAGTGAATTTGGATGAAGAGACATTGAAGAGGCTCACATCAGTGACTTCATTAATCAGAGTATGCTATAGGTACATAAAGTGCTTAATTATTGTGGTTGTCCCACCTAGCTATCTTAAGATGAATGCACTAAGATGATCTGGATGAGAGTGTCTGCCAAATGACTCAAATGTAATGTAAATGTAAATGATAAAACATGCTAATTACTTGCTATAATATTTCCTATATTAAGAGATTCAAATACTGATACTGTAATTGTGTGTAAAGATGTGTAATGCTTTATGAGTATATCAAAGTTCTACAAAGCTGTGTGGAGCTATATGAGTGGTTCTGTTAGTGCAGGGTGTGCTCACTCTTGTGTGAAGGAGGTTTTTGTATGGCATCTTAACTAGACTGTCTCACAGTGGAACACGTTCGGTGGAGGGACCAAACTGCTGCTGAAAAGTAAGTGTTCTTTAATTTACTACTTCTTACAAAACACTACAGAATATAGACATACTGAAGACCAGACATTTTAACACTCAAACTCTGTAAAGGAAACCCCACTATTAGTATTTATTTTAGAATGGAGGGTTTAGAATGGAAACTAGTAGCTACAGTCAGTTGGAGACTTTCAGTTACGCAGCCACACAACCTGACATTGAACAAATTATACAAAAGAAACAGATTTTTTATTCAAAGCGCTTTAATTAGGTTAAGTTCCCTGCTATGACAAGTGAATTACACAGAGAATCTTATGAATGTAACAGAACAAGTTCTGGTCCCTAGCAAACCTTGTTTTCTTGTCTGATATTATGGATGTGGACCGACTTTAAAAGGGCAATCTGCGATTGCTACATCCATTTTTTGACTTGATAGATAATAATAGATATCGATTGATTCTTGAAGAATAATATATGCATATGTTTTATGTGCCTCATGAGCTTAGTTCAACTGCCATGCTCTTGTTAGAACCCAAAATAGAATCATGCTTTACTCAATCATTTGTGAACAATGTAATTTTAAACAAACACTATATAGCTTCAAAACATGGTTGAAGGGATATTTGTTATCTTATGGATGGTCAGTCCTTGCATCCATACCTCTGTCTATGAATTTGAGAGAGGTTACATTTCTCAAGATCCATCCTCAGCTGTTTACCAAAAACACTGGTGGGGTTGGCTGCTTTGTTGTTGTTTGAACAGCAGATTGCCCCTTTAAACGATATAAATGCCTTAGCGAAGCACAGGACACAGAAGGTGCACCACAACGCACAACAAAGTATAAAGTTACTTAATATCTGCATTTAGCAGTGATATTGGGCGATAAGATTGCTTAATCAATGGGTCCTTGTCCTTTTTACATCAAAGATATTTCATAGGCTGAGCAAATGCATGACTAAATAAAAAATGAGCAATGGTGATGTATTTTATTGTGCATTTATGTAATTGTTGTTGAGTTGTGCTGTGTTGTGTTCTCTGTGAACCTTAATAAGTTATGTATTTTATAGAGCACTCTATTTCTCTCTCCTCTGGAATGTAACATTAAAACGTTCTCTCCTTTCCAGCTGGTCCTACTGTCAGTCCCACAGTGTCTCTGCTCCCCCCCTCCTCTGAGCAGCTCTCTGGGGGCTCTGCCACACTGGCCTGCCTGCTGACTGGCTACTCCCCTCAGGGGGCGCTGGTGAGCTGGGAGGTGGACGGGCTGGAGGTGAGCCAGGGGGTCGTGACCAGTCCAGAAGAAGAGAAGGAAGGCCTTTACAGACGCAGCAGCACCTTGACCCTGAGCAAGGCAGGCTGGGAGCAGGGAGAGCTCTACACCTGCAGGGTCTCCCACTTCCAACACACCCAGGCCTCCCCCCTTCGCAGGAGCCAGTGTCTGGGCTAGGGTCTACGGGAGGCCCACAACAGGAGCTCTGTCTGGGGAAGCAGGAGTAGACGAGGCTCTGGTCTGGGCTGGGGCCTGGTTGGAGCAGTAGTAGTGTGTTGGAGTGGTAGAGTAGTGTCCTGAGTAAACTCTAGTACTGCTGGGGAGACCACAGTCTGGGTAGTAATGTGTATTGTATAGAGTAGAGGAGACTTCTATGTGTTCTCTACTCAGACTGTTACTGTGATGTTCTATTGCCTCAGTTCTAATAAAGTTTGATTTGGAAAATAACTTGATGGATTAGTTGACTCATTTATTTACCGTGACAACAAACGGACATGTAGATACAGCTAGGTCAAAGTTTTTGTCATAATTATATTATTCCTCCAAATGAGAGTAAGATACAGTATGTCATCTGTCTTGTAGTGACTTTTGTTGTATGTGTGTTCTGCTGCTTCATGCTGTCTCTCTCTCTCTCTCTCTCTCTCTCTCTCTCTCTCTCTATCTCTCTCTCTCTCTCTCTCATTTCAATTTGAGTAATTCAAACCCCCCTCTCTCTCTCTCTCTCTCTCTCTCTCTCTCTCTCTCTCTCTCTCTCTCTCTCTCTCTCTCTCTCATTTCAATTTGAGTAATTCAACCCCCCCTCCCCCTCTCTCTCTCTCTCTCTCTCTCTCCACCCCCCTGTGGACAGAGCTGCTATATTCTGGGAGACGCAAAACCATCCCACCCTGACCATGCAAATCAGGGCTGCATTCAGTGAGGTGAAATTTTTAGAACGCTAAAGATAGAAATCCAATGAATAGAGCTAACACTCCATGTTTTATTTGAAAGATAATAATGTCTGTTCAACACAATTAATTTATATCTGAACATTCCAGAGGTGAAGGTCATTTGTGTGGTAGTAAAGGGGTGGTTTCTATATGGAGGTGAAGTAATGGTTATGGTTGTGTAGAGGAGGTGGTTTGGTGAACTATGGTCCTGTCATGATGTAACCAGAGTAACGTTGTCCTGGTGTGGGACTGTCTAACGCTGTGTGTTTCATGTCATAGTCTGTTGCTCCTCAACACCTGCAGTAGAGCCCAGCTGCAGCAGTACAGTCTCTGTTCAGTCTGACTGAGGGAGGTTTTTGCACGACTCTAAATCACTGTGTGTTCCCATCAGAGTATGCACCCATGCAGTAGTAATTTCCTACATCTTCAGCCTGGACTTCACTGATGGTCAGAGTAAAATCTGGTTCAGATCCACTGCTACTGAAATGACCAGGAGTTTCAGACTGACGTTGACTAATTTTATAGAAGAGGAGTTGAGGGGACTGTCCAGGTTTCTGCAGGTACCAGCTCAGGTCATCATCGACCCCCTTACTGGCTGTGCAGCTCAGATACACAGTCTCTCCCAGACTAACATACTTGACAGCAGGAGACTGAGTCACAACTCCAGCCCCAGATGATTCTGGAAATGAGAGGTGGAGAATAAATCATAAGAATCCAAATAAAATAACAGTAAACTCGCCCCATGTACAATCAGTAGCATAGAGGCTTCTCAAACTACTGTTCTCAAAACTTGCTGTCTGAAGACGACAGTTCAGAAAGGTCGGAGAGCAGACTTTCTCACCCTGAGTCAGGAACCCCAGAGTGGTCAGCAGGGGAATCAGTGATATCATCTTCATCATCTGTGGCTCTGAGAAGACTGAACAGACTGGACCCAATGCTGATAACACTGCAGTCTTAAAGTGTGAAGACAGATCTCAGTCCTGCAGTCTGAAACTCCCAGGGCTATAAACACTCTCAGCGCACTGAAGCATGAGCTGCCAATGCAAAGCACCTTCTCTATGGAAATACCCAACCTCAGGACACATGATGAAACTGTTAATGCAACACAACAATAATCTTAAACATGGAAGGACAGAGCTTACCTAAATCTGTGGAAGGACTTGACCATAGTTTTTAAATACATATAATTAAATACTAGTGTTTTGCTGTTCTATATGGCTGCCTTATTGTACTTAGTGAGTTTGTAAGAGATATTTGACATCTCCAACATTTATATTTTAAAGTCATGGGGGAAATCAGCTAAAATGTATAATCTGAAAAATCTAACAAATTAATTTGAATGTTATGACCTGTATATGGTGTTTTTAACTGACTATCAGTGGTAGGGTTGAATGTGTGTTGTGTAGAGAGTTACTGGTGTGTATAAAGTGCAGGAGGTTTTTGTACGGCTGTTCAATGAGTCTGTATCACTGTGGAGGACTTTTGGTGGCGGCACCAAACTCATCATTGACTGTAAGTACAAGAGGTTCATTCCTTTTTATAATACATTCAATTGAACATTTATAAAATCACAAAAAGTCAAAATTGTTAAATAGTTGTCGTTTTGAATGTTTAATTTATTTTATACCTATTAGTTGCAATGTTTCTATATACTGTAATGATCATTCAAGGACAGAAACTTCATATACCAAATATCCACCATTAGAAAATAATAGTTTGATGTGTTCGATGTCTTTAAATACACAAAAACTGTTCAGCAGCATTATAAAAATGTTTTCATTGTAAGCACGTAAGTTTTGTTTATGTACTGTACTTTAACGCATCACTGAACTTAGTGTGTGCTCATGCTTCATAGATGTTATTGGAGGGAAGTAAAAGAGTGTGTAGTATATATTTATAGATAACCTGTCATTTTCACTAACTATTTTATATAATACAAATATCAGATTTGTTTCTTTGAAAGTTCTTCAAGGTTCTTGTCCAGTTTACCCCTTAAATGTCATCTCTCCTGTCCCCCCTCCCCTTCTCTCTCCTAGTGGGTGTGGTACGTCCCTCCCTGACCGTCCTACTCCCCTCCAGTGAGGAGCAGGACAAGGGGAATGTTGCCCTAGTGTGCCTGGCCAACAGGGGCTTCCCAGGGGGCTGGAAGCTGGGTTGGAGGCTGGGGGCCGGGGGAGCCTTGCAGGGCAGCCAGAGCCTGGAGGTCCTGGAGAAGGACGGTCACTACAGCTGGAGCAGCAGCCTCACCCTCCCCACTGACCAGTGGAAGAATGCTGGCTCAGTCACCTGTGAGGCCACCCTAAAGGACCAGACCCCCGTCACTCACACACTGGAGCCACGCCACTGCTCCCAGTAGACCCCCTGTACACAGAGAACACCTATCTATCTGTCATTCCATCATTCTAAATATCTATCTATAGCTTCAGCTTTAGTCATCAATTTGTGTTTCTGAATCTTTAAATCTGTATGTGTAGTTTTATTGCTTTTAGATTGGAAATGTTAACAAAATAAAATACTTTGTATTAATGTCCAACAAGGTGTCCCTGATTTTTATTATGAATATAATTGTGAATATCTGTGCACTTGTAGTTGTTAAACAAAGGCTGAACTGCTCTGTTTCAAAATGAACATTAGAAGGTTGATAGGGGGTGAGGGAGGGTGGGTACTGGGAAGACCCCCTTGGGACAGTGAATATCTGGGGACATGAGCAGAACCACATCATCTGACCATTATAGACATGGAAGGGGGTTATGGGATATAGCTGTTGGTTTTTATCATGACTAAACTATTTGGTGTATTTGAGTTGTAACCAGATGTTCTGTATGGTGGTAATGTAGTGGTTATTTATGCTTGTTGATGTCATATAACCAGGACTTGAGGTGTGTGGTCCTCTGTAGCTCAGCTGGTAGAGCACAGCGCTTGTAACGCCAAGGTAGTGGGTTCGATCCCCGGGACCACCCATACACAAAAAAATTTATGCACGCATGACTGTAAGTCGATTTGAATAAAAGCGTCTGCTAAATGGCATATTATTATTATTATTTATTCAGTAAACCAGTGATTCATGTCTGAGTCTGTTGCTCCTCAACACCTGCAGTAGGTCCCAGCTGCAGCAGTACAGTCTCTGTGCAGTCTGACTGAGGGAGGTTTTTGTACGACTCTAAATCACTGTGTGATCAGTGGGCCGTCATATACACCCATACCATAGTAATCTCCTGCATCTTCAGCTTGGACACCAGTGATTGTAAGAGTGTACTCAGCAGTGGCGGCTCCTGAAAAAATTCTCAGGAGGGGCAATTTTTCTGATGATTTAGGTGACCTACACACATTTTAAAAAAGATATGTCCAGCAACAACATGAAGACAGGGGCAGCATATAAGTCAATACCAGAAGCATTTATTGACTGATCTTGGGAGATGGATTCCAGTTTCTGTGACAGATTATAAATAATCTCTGATGCCTTTGTTATATTAGCTTTTGGTTGAATGTACTGTCGTAGTAAATATATAATGTTATAGCTTGGTCTGACTAAAATCTTGTGCATGACCCATTTTGTGTTGGGCCTTTGTATTCAATACAATGAACAAGAGTCCTATCTTGTCAGCCTTGTCAGCAGGTGGCTAAGGATAACACCCACGCCATAGGTCTCTCAGTTCTTCCAACTCACGAGTTCTTGCCCTGAGGACACACACACACACACCCACACACACACACACACACACACATCATCACTGATAAACACACACACACACACACACACATCATCACTGATAACAAACACACACACACACACACACACACACACACACACACACTGATAACAAACACACACACACACACACAAATCCTCTTCTCTTAGGCTGAACATCTGAAGACAGAGAACCCGACTCAGAGCCAATGCAACAGTGACACTAGCCTGGAGGTGACATCGCCCAACTCATCAGGACCAATCAGAAGATCAGAACTACTAGATTCAACCTACTTCATTTTATTGTATAAAATGTCAGCACACAATGTTTAGGGGCTCTTCTGATAAACTCCCCTACGAGTTTGACGAACGGGTCCGTGCACGCGATTGCAGATATCTTTACCTCTGAATAAACTGCCTTATATTATACAATTATCCACCTTGTCCAAAAGTCTCTACTTTTTCTCCGTTCTCCAGTAAACTTGTTTTATCAACAATAGTAAGGTTCAATGACACAGAAAGCAGTTCAATGTCGGGGTACAGAGTCGGTCTCTTACCAGGATCGCGGTCCGCTCTGACCAGGGTGAAGGTGGCCGGCTCCACCTCTCTGTCCGGGACTCTGTCATCCAGTCAAGTCTCCCAGCTGTGTTGGGATTCCGCTGCCAGCAGCGTTTTCATTATTTAGTCCGTTCAGAAGCGGGTATGTACACGATCAACAAGATCAGTCCAAAACCGAAGATCAGTCCAAAGCAGAATGTTTGCAGAATGTTTGTAAACTAAGTCTACAAATTAAAAACATAAAATAACGCCACACTGCAGGTCGCAACATAGACGCTGATAGCCGCCATTGTCTTAGTTACGTTCAACGTTACGTCACGTATGACGAAAGCGCGTAAGTGCATGCACACAGACACCCATAGAGAATGTATTGAAAGCTTTGAAATGTGAAAAAAAATAGATTTTACATGACAGGCTATGAGAGACTTCTGGGCGATTTTCAACCTGACTGAAATCGCCCAAAAAACGGGCGGGGCCATTTGAAGCACGACTTTAGCCTGATTTGACATTTAGTGGCTGGCAGATCAGACGTGAACACTGATAACTGCTGTTGCCGTGATATAATTGATTAGAAAAAAAATCCCTTCCTTTTCCCGTTTGGCAGTGCGTCGCCCATATCGCCCTATTGAACAAGCCGTCCATGGTACTCAGTACCTGATCTACTGCCACTGAATCTAGATGGTGTTCCAGACTGAAGTCTATTTACTCTATAGAAGTGGAGTTTAGGAGCCTGTCCAGGTTTCAGCAGGTACCAGCTCATGTCATCATCAATACCAGTTGAACTTGCAACAGCTTTGATAGACACATTCTCTCCCAGACGAACTGACTTTGATTCATTAGCTTGATTCAGGACACGTTGTGCAGAGGACTCTGAAATTGAAACGGGGAAATTAGCTTTGAGTAGTCTTAAAAATCCACATAAAAGGCATTGGAAACTTTTTCCATGTACAAACATGTACAAGCCCATTAAAACCTGTTTAATCCAGTAGACCACAGGGAGAGATGCTGAGAGTTTCTCACCCTGAGTCAGGAACCCCAGCATGATCAGCAGTGGAATCAGTGATATCGACATCATCATCTTTATCATCATCTGTGGCTCTGAGAAGTCTGAACAGACTGGACCCAACGATAATAACACTGCAGTCTTAAAGTGTCAAGACAGATCTCAGTTCTGCAGTCTGAAACTCCCAGGGCTTTAAACACTCCCAGAGCACTGAAGCATGAGCTGCCAATGCAAAGCACCTTCTCTATGGAAATACCCTACCTCAGGACAGATGATGAAACTGTTAATACAATGACATAAACACAATAATCTTAAACGTGAAATACAATAGCTTAATACATCTGTGGAAGGCCTGTAATTGACCATAGTATTTAGTTACATGTAAGTGTATTCATTCAATACTAGTGTATTGCTATTGAAATCAAATCAAATCAAATTGAATTGGTCACATGCGCCGAATACAACAGGTGTAGACCTTACCGTGAAATGCTTACTTACAAGCCATTAACCAACAATGCAGTTATAAGAAAACAGAGTTAAGAAAATATTTACTAAATTGACTAAAGTAAAAAATAAAATAAAATAAAAAGTAACACAATAAAATAACAATAACGAGGCTAGATACAGGGGGTACCGGTACCGAGTCAATGTACGGGGGTACAGGTTAGTCGAGGTAATTTGTACATGTAGGTAGGGGTAAAGTGACTATGCATAGATAATAAACAGGAAGTAGCTGCAGTGTAAAAACAAGGGGGGCCAGGTGGCCATTTTATTAATTGTTCAGCAGTCTAGCAGTCTTATGGCTTGGGGGTAGAAGCTGTTAAGGAGCCTTTTGGACATAGACTTGGCGCTCCGGTACCGCTTGCCATGCGATAGCAGAGAGAACAGTCTATGACTTGGGTGGATGGAGTCTTTGACAATTCTATACTAAACTCAAATATAAACACAACACTCAACAATTTCAATGATTTTACTGAGTTGCAGTTCATATAAGGAAATTGGTTAATTGAAGTGAATAAATTAGGCCCTAATCTACGGATTTCACATGACTGGGAAGTGGTTCAGCATGGGTGGGCCTTGTGCTAAAATGGCATCATGCTGAAGTTCAGTTCAGACCATAAAAAATTATTGAGGCCTCAGATGGATATAACCGTTTTTGCATGGACATTGCCATTGAGGGATTCCACAATTTTTAAGTAGTCAACTGGGTGGGACTTCCTGTGGATTAAGGAAGGATCACATAAATCCATCCTGGTCATCAGGAGGGATCAGCCAATGAATTATACTAATGAGGAAACATTCCATTACTTCAGGTGGCATTAAATTGCCATCCTTGGCATTATACCGGTTCAAACAACACAGTACAGGTGGCAGTATGTACCCTTTTAGTTTGTTAACCATCTCAGAAGTAGTAAAGGAAGAAAATGGATGACTTCACAATGGAGATGGCCTCAATGGTACTGTACTGCCTGTTCTCTCACAGACGCCATACTGGGACAGATACAATAATGTTGTTGTTTATCTAAGTCTATGGTTCAGACAGAAAATAAAGAGTTATTGGTCAAACAGTTTCAGGGTCAGCTGTTGGTTGGATTACAGACTGGGCCAGGAAGCTCTTTTATCGCTTTTGACATTCATATCTAGATAGGTGTGCAATGACAGAACAGTATCAAAGTCACCAGATATTAGTAGCATAATGGTTAACTGAATTTTACTGCTGGCAATAAAAAGTGAATGTCATCATCTGTTGCTTCAACTAGGTGGCAACAAAATAGTTTTCTGATTGGTTGTATCTTAATCAAACTCCTCCCACTCGCTCTTTCGCTTCTCTTCGCCTGGAACCATATGCCCAGCAGCTTGTAGGCACACGTGGATAATACAACAAGCTTTAACCAAAAAAATATTTTTACCTTTATCGCTTGTTTACTTGACGATAACATTTTGTTTTGATTTGTGTTTGTGTAGGCTACACTGCCGGAAATCAACAAGTTCAACACGGCGCCACTACAACAATGTTTGCCCAACTTCATAACCATTATGAGGCTTTTCTGAATGAAAATAACATTGTGACAGATCTCCTAGTTGTGATGGAGGAGAAAGCTGGGATACAGAGAAAATACACCGCTTCACACTCCAGTGATGTAAGGAATGGTTATGTGCTGTAATGTCCTAAACGTACTGGCACAGAAGCAAGGTGCAACCTTTCATATCTGACCTATGACCTTGCTAGGTCAGACATATCAGCTGGAGGTTCCTGTTATCCTCTGACTGATGTCCAGTCTAGTTTACTCAGGATTAGGTCTGGGAGATGCTGCAGTGCGGTACAGGACAGGTCCTGGTGGAGGCATTAGGAGGTTGTGTGTTTGTCTGAGCGTGTGACTTTGGAACTGTTGACCTCTGACACTGGCTGACCTGTCAGTGACCCTGGAGGTATTCTAGACTGGGATGAAGGACTTCCATCTGTCTGTGTTGATTCCTGATGAATTCATGATGAATCTGTCTGTGTTGATTCCTGATGAATTCATAATGAATCTGGCTCAGTGCTGATTCCTGATGAATTGATGATGAAACTGGCTCAGTGTTGATTCCTGATGAATTCATGATGAATCTGTCTCAGGGCTGATTCCTGATTAATTCATGATGCATCTGTCTCAGTGCTGATTCCTGATGAATTCCTGATGAATCTGGCTCAGTGCTGATTCCTGATAAATTCCTGATGAATCTGTCTCAGTGCTGATTCCTGATGAATTCATGATGAATCTGGCTCAGTGTTGATTCCTGATGAATTCCTGATGAATCTGGCTCAGTGCTGATTCCTGATGAATTCCTGATGAATCTGGCTCAGTGCTGATTCCTGATGAATTCCTGATGAATCTTCAGATGAACATCACTAGTTATCTAATACTTCCTCATGCCATGCTAGTGGGCACCAGGGATGTAAAATCTGACCTTAGATAATGGTGCTCTCTTCATCTAGTCTCTTTGTCAAGATAACTAAAAGCTGACTACAATAAAGTGACAGGCAGTCTGGTGGCATGTTGGGGTTGGACTGACTCTCTTCCCTGGGGAACTGACCTCTGACCTTTTTATCTTTGACCTCTACCAGTCTGGCTGATGTCCGCTGGCCAACCTCTTCCTGTCGACACCACACAAGATTAGTGCAATGACCTATAAAATGACCTGTAACTGAAGTCAGACTTATGACGTTGAACTTTTACCCTCTGCCAGTCTGTCGGATGTCCACTGGCCAACCTCCTCTGGTCTAGTTCTGGTGTGGTGTTAAGGATGGGGGAACATCTGGGGAGTGTACTGCTCTATTCTGGGAGAGGGGCCATGCAAATCTAAGTTTCTGTTTCACAGGGCTCTCTCTCTGTCACACACACACATGCACTTACACACACTATACTGCTGTTGGCCAGCTGTGTGTGTCTTGTTTATCAACCAAGCATTGAGGCACACCAACTTTTTTTGAAAATATCATGATGAATTAGTTGACTCATTAATTCATTGTGACAATAAACGGAAATGTAGCTTCAGCTAGGTGGTAGTTTTTGTTAAAACTATATTTCTCCTCTAAATGAGAGGAAGCTACAGTATGTCATCTGTCCTGCAGTGACTGTTTGGTGTATGTGTGTTCTGCTGTTTCATGCTCAGTCTCCCTCTCTCCCTCTCTCCCTCATCTCTCTCAATTCAGTTCATTTTAAGGGCTTTATTGGCATGGGAAACATATGTTAACATTGCCAAAGCAAGTGAAGTAGATAGTAAACAAAAGTGAAATAAACAATAAATATTAACAGTAAACATTACACTCAGAAGTTCCAAAAGAATAAAGACATTTCAAATGTCATATTATGTATATATACAGTGTTGTAACAATGTGCAAATAGTTAAAGTACAAATGGGAAAATAAATAAACATAAATATGGGTTGTATTTACAATGGTGTTTGTTCTTCACTGGTTGCCCTTTTCTTGTGGCAACAGGTCACAAATATTGCTGCTGTGATGGCACACTGTGGTTTTTCACCCAGTAGATAAGAGAGTTTATCAATATTGGGTTTGTTTTCAAATTCTTTGTGGATCTCTGTATTCTGCGGGAAATATGTGTCTCTAATATGGTCATACATTTGGCAGGAGGTTAGGAAGTGCAGCTCAGTTTCCACCTCATTTTGTGGGCAGTGTGCACATAGCCTGTTTTCTCCTGAGAGCCAGGTCTGCCTACGGCGGCCTTTCTCATTAGCAAGGCTATGCTCACTGAGTTTGTACATAGTCAAAGCTTTCCTTAAGTTTGGGTCAGTCACAGTGGTCAGGTATTCTGCCACTGTGTACTCTCTTTATGGCCAAATAGCATTCTAGTTTACACTGTTTTTTTGTAAATTCTTTCCAATGTGTCAAGTAATTCTCTTTTTGTTTTCTCATGATTTGGTTGGGTCTAATTGTGTTGTTGTTGTTGGGGCTCTGTGGGGTCTGTTTGTGTTTGTGAACAGAGCCCCAGGACCAGCTTACTTAGGGGACTCTTCTCCATGTTCATCTCTCTGTAGGTGATGGCTTTGTTATGGAAGGTTCCGAATTGCTTTCTTTTAAGTCGTTATAGAATTTAACGGCTCTTTTCTGGATTTTGATAATTAGCGGGTATCAGCCTAATTCTGCTCTGCATGCATTATTTGGTGTTTTTCGTTGTACGCAGAGTCTCAATTCGGTGTTTGTCCCATTTTGTGAATTCTTGGTTGGTGAGCGGACCCCAGACCTCACAACCATAAAGGGCAATGGGTTCTATAACTGATTCAAGTATTTCTAATTTGTATGTCAAATTTTATGTTCCTTTTGATGGCATAGAAGGCCCTTCTTGCCTTGTCTCTCAGATCGTTCACAGCTTTGTGGAAGTTACCAGTGGCGCTGATGTTTAGGCCGAGGTATGTATAGTTTTTTGTGTGCTCTAGGGCAACGGTGTCTAGATGGAATTTGTATTTGTGGTCCTGGCAACTGGACCTTTTTTGGAACACCATTATTTTTGTCTTACTGAGATCTACTGTCGGGGCCCAGGTCTGACAGTATCTGTGCAGAAGATCTAGGTGCTGCTGTAGGCCCTCCTTGGTTGGTGACAGAAGCATCAGATCATCAGCAAACAGTAGACATTTGACTTCAGATTCTAGTAGGGTGAGGCCGGGTGCTGCAGACTGTTCTAGTGCCCTCGCCAATTCGTTGATATATATGTTGAAGAGGGTGGGGCTTAAACAACATCCTATTCTCACCCCACGGCCCTGTGGAAAGAAATGTGTGTGTTTTTTGCCAATTTTAACCGCACACTTGTTGTTTGTGTACATGGATTTTATAATGTTGTATGTTTTTCCCCCAACCCCACTTTCCATCAATTTGTATAGCAGACCCTCATGCCAAATTGAGTCAAAAGCTTTTTTGAAATCAACAAAGCATGAGAAGACTTTGCCTTTGTTTTGGCTTGTTTGTTTGTCAATTAGGGTGTGCAGGATAAATACGTGGTCTGTCGTACGGTAATTTGGTAAAAAGCCAATTTGACATTTACTTAGTATATTGTTTTCACTGAGGAAATGAACTAGTCTGCTGTTAATGATAATGCAGAGGATTTTCCCAAAGTTGCTGTTGACGCATATTCCACGGTAGTTATTGGGGTCAAATTTGTCTCCACTTTTGTGGATTGGGGTGATCAGTCCTTGGTTCCAAATATTGGGGAAGATGCCAGAGCTAAGGATGATGTTAAATAGTTTAAGTATAGCCAATTGGAATTTGTGGTCTGTATATTTTATCATTTCATTGAGGATACCATCAACACCACAGGCCTTTATGGGTTGGAGGGTTTGTATTTTGTCCTGTAGTTCATTCAATGTAATTGGAGAATCCAGAGGGTTCTGGTAGTCTTTAATAGTTGATTCTAACATTTGCATTTGATCCTGTATATATTTTTTGCTGTTT
This sequence comes from Coregonus clupeaformis, assembly GCF_020615455.1. Classification (NCBI taxonomy): domain Eukaryota; kingdom Metazoa; phylum Chordata; class Actinopteri; order Salmoniformes; family Salmonidae; genus Coregonus; species Coregonus clupeaformis. Next base: position 48,784 of record NW_025534320.1, read on the forward strand.
GTTCTTTGGTATAGGGCCAAAAAGATTGGAGAAGTGGTTTACCCATACATATCCGTTCTGGATAGATAGCTCTTCATGTTGTTGTTTGTTTAATGTTTTCCAATTTTCCCAGAAGTGGTTAGAGTCTATGGATTCTTCAATTACATTGAGCTGATTTCTGACATGCTGTTCCTTCTTTTTCCGTAGTGTATTTCTGTATTGTTTTAGTGATTCACCATAGTGGAGGCGTAGGCTCAGGTTTTCTGGGTCTCTATGTTTTTGGTTGGTTAGGTTTCTCAATTTCTTTCTTAGGTTTTTGCATTCTTCATCAAACCATTTGTCACTGTTGTTGGGTTTCTTCGGATTTCTGTAAGAGGTTTTTAGATTTGATAGGGAAGCTAAGAGGTAAAATATACTGTTTACATTTTCTACTGCCAAGTTTACACCTTCACTATTACAGTGGAACGTTTTGTCCAGGAGTTGTCTGTTGTTCTTGTTGTTGCCTAATTGTTTTTTGGTAGGTTTCGACACTACTTTCCTTCCATCTATAGCATTTCTTAATATTATTCAGTTCCTTTGGCTTTGATGCCTCATGATTGAGTATTGCTCTGTTTAAGTAGACTGTGATTGTGCTGTGGTCTGATAGGGGTGTCAGTGGGCTGACTATGAACGCTCTGAGAGACTCTGGGTTGAGGTCAGTGATAAAGTAGTCTACAGTATTACTGCCAAGAGATGAGCTGTAGGTGTACCTACCATAGGAGTCCCCTCGAAGCCTATCATTGACTATGTACATACCCAGTGTGCGACAGAGCTGCAGGAGTTGTGACCCATTTTTGATGTAGTTGTGCCTAGGGGGGCATGTGGGGGGAGGGAATGCTGTCACCTCCAAGTAGGTGTTCTCTCTCTCTCTCTCTCTCTCTCTCTCTCTCTCTCTCTCTCTCTCTCTCTCTCTCTCTCTCTCTCTCTCTCTCTCTCTCTCTCTCTCTCCTCTCTCTCTCTCTCTCTCTCTCTCTCTCTCTCTACACCCCCCTTGGGACAGAGGTATTCTGGGAGAAGCAAAACCCTCCCACCCTGACCATGCAAATCAGGCCTGCATTCAGTGAGGTGAAACGTTTCGAACATTAAAGGTAGAAATACAATGAATAGATCTAACACTCCATGATCTATTTGACAGATAATGATGTCTGTTCTACACAATGCATTTCTATCTGAACATTCCAGAGGTGAAGGTCAATGATATGGTAGTAAAGTGGTGGTTTCTATATGGAGGTGAAGTAATGGTTATGGTTGTGTAGAGGAGGTGGTTTGGTGAACTATGCTCCTGTCATGATGTAACCAGAGTAACGTTGTCCTGGTGTGGGACTGTCTAATGCTGTGTGTTTCATGTCAGAGTCTGTTGCTCCTCAAAAGCCTTTGACACTTATGAAATGCTTGTAATTATACTTCAGTATACCATAGTAACATCTGACAAAAATATCTAAAAACACTGAAGCAGCAAACTTTGTGAAGACCAGTGTCATTCTCAAAACTTTTGTCCACGACTATACTCAGTACCTGATCTACTGCCACTGAATCTAGATGGTGTTCCAGACTGAAGTGTATTTACTCTATAGATGAGGAGTTTAGGAGCCTGTCCAGGTTTCAGCAGGTACCAGCTCATGTCATCACCAATACCAGTTGAACTTGCAACAGCACTGATAGACCCACTCTCTCCCAGACAAACTGACTTTGGCTTATCATCTTGATTCAGGACACGTTGTGCAGATGACTCTGAAATGGAAACAGTGGGAAATTATCTTTGATTAGTCATAATAATCAAAATAAAGGAATTATCAACTTTTTCCATGTCCAAACATGTACAAGCCCATTAAAACCTCTTAAAACAAGTAGACCACAGGGAGAGATGCTGAAAGTTTCTCACCGTGAGTCAGGAACCCCAGCGTGATCAGCAGTGGAATCAGTGATATCATCTTCCTCATCATCATCTGTGGCTCTGAGAAGACTGAACAGACTAGACCAATGGATACAGGTGATGCTTACTGGAGCCTTACTATCTACAGTAAATTAATGTCTCTGATATTTTCAGGTTGATGGCGCCCTCTTGTGCTAAAATGGCATCATGCTGAAGATCAGTTCAGACAGATAATAAATAGTTATTTGTCAAACAGTGGCCGTGTCAGGCTGTTGGTGGAATTACAGACCGGGCCTGCAAACTGTTTATTGCTTTATTACAGTTTTTCTCAGTCGCTTTGGTGCATTTTTCACATCATCCCTAACATGTGCAAAATAATAAGTGCATTTCTCAGAACAATTTGTACAAACTGCAATATACAATAGATATGTTTCTAAAGCTAGTCAGTCACTAAAAATCCTTAGTACATCTCTCAAAAGTAAATATTCATGCCAATGATCATGTCAGTGTCATCAGAATGATAAGTCATTGAGTCATTGTTCACGAACAAGGTTGTCAAAATGTTTAGGCATGTTGTCAATGGAACTGTGTACTTTGACAGTATTACCTGATGTAAACTTAGGCTACAGTTTGGATGACAGTTACTGTATTGAAAATGCACAAGGCTGCACTTCTATGGCATATATCAATTTCAACAGTACTATTTACATATTACTGTATGTGGGTTATTGATTGAAAGAGACTGGACAACCCAAGGGGCACAAAGGAAAAAAAACTAAATTAGAAAGAAACACAGGAAACCACCCCTAAGGCACAACTTTGCCCATAGCACTGTTCTAGGGCTGTCTCTACACATCCAGACGTTCCTGTCTGTCAGCCCACATATTCTCATCCACATCACACCGGATATTTTCCCTTCCAATGCAACGTGGAAATAATCTTTTGGAATGCCTTATCCATCCTCTGCAGGCGTCTACTGTGGTGTCCTCACATGCTGCATCCATTGCAGCCAGCAGGGTCATCTGTGTGTGTGGCTGACGATCGTACACCTTCCACCTCCATGCTGAAAATAACTCCTCAATTGGGTTAAGGAATGGTGAATAAGGTGGGAGGAATTCTATGAGCATCCTCGGGTGGGTCACAAACCATTGCCTTATGATGTTTGATCGATGGAAACTCACATTATCACAAATGACCACATACTTTGGCAAATCCTCTCTAAACAGACCCCTCTCATCATCAGGGATGAGAGCCCTGTAGAGAGTCTCTAAAAAGTTGAGTAGATGCTGGGTGTTGTATGGCCCTAAAAGGGGGATATGGGTTAGGACACCATGCTCCGAAATAGCAGCACACATGGTGATATTTCCTCCCCGTTGGCCTGGCAAATCCACAGTAGCTCTGTGACCGATGATATTCCGACCCCGCCTTCTGCATTTGGTCAGGTTGAAGCCAGCCTCATCCACGTATACAAAGTTGTGAGAGGGTTCACTTGATTCCAACTCCATTATACGCTATATCCCAGAACACACAGTTGAATTTGTTTTGGTAAGGAAGAGTGACATAAAATGTACATATATTGCATGTTCCTTCCACAGCAATGGAAATGTGTGCAGTTTATGCTTACTGTACTATGTAACACTATAAAATGTTGCTGTAAAGTAGTTACATAGATATATGTTTTACCTGTACATACTGGTACCGTAGCTCCTTAACTCTGTCCTCATTCCTTTGGAATGGTACACGGTACAGCTGTTTCATACTCATCTGGTTTCTATGCAGCACCCTGTCGATGGTTGAGATGCTAACCGTATGGATGTTTTCAAAGACATCGTTGTCTTCTATAATGGTCCTTTGTATTTCCCTGAGTCTCATGGCATTGTTTGCTCGGACCATGGTGCAAATAGCCTCCTCCTGTTGAGGTGTGAAAAGGCGTCCTCTGCCACCGGTTTGAGGTAATCTTGCAGTCCTATGTGTGGAAAAATGCAGTGATGCATCGCACACTTTCACATAGACAAAAACTATGCGAACACACATTTTACTGTAAAACATACAGGTGGGTGCATGTAAGGTGCAGTATGTATCTGTATAGAGTATATTTCTGTATGCTGTGAAATACAAGTGGACTACTGTAATATGAAGCATTGTAGGAAGTATACAGTATACTGCTTATATACAGTAACAGTGCACTGTACATTGGTGGACATACCTGTTCTCTCTTCGAAACGTTTGTACTATTGAGGACACGGTTGATCTCCCAATATTCGGCTGCACCCTTCGACCCGCCTCAGCCATTGTAAGGCCATGATTGACAACATGGTCTACAATAGTGGCCCTTATGTCATCAGATATGCGCCTATGTCCTCTTCTGCCTCTTCCTCTGTTTTGCCTTCCACCACGCATCCTTGCTCCTCTTCTTCCTCCTCTTGGCTGTTGACCCTGTTCGTTTCCTGGTCCATCCATTATTGGAAAATTGCAACTCTGTGTTGTGGTCTGTCTATATATGCTTGCCAATTACAGAAAAACTGTAATAGGTGTGCAATGACAGAACAGCATCAACGTCACCAGATATTAGTAGCATACTGGTTAACTGAATTTGACTGCTGGCAATAAAAAGTAAATTTTATGCTTTAACTAGTGTGGCATACACATGCTGTCAGAGTTATCAAAAGTAAGGATGGGAAGTTTCACTTGAACGGACATGAACCATACAGACAGATAGAGGACTCATCTTTATATTTGTACCATTGTATCATATGTGACAGCATGGGCAGTGCCATTCAGGCTACAACCCATAGGAATTGCCACCCTGTTGACTACTTGGACTACTTTAAAATGGCGGAAGCATGGTGAAGCCCTCCATGGCGCTGCCCTTGCTAAAATGTTATTTTGGCCACTCGAGGCATCTATCATTCTCTATGACATGAACCTTATTATGAAGGAATAAAGGTTCGCCATTTTGGTCAGGGAGTTGGTCAACCATGGCTTGCCAGTGCTGTGATAAGATATTGTGTCAAATAATACATTTGAAGAATTTATCTGCACTGTATGTTTATTAGCTAGCTAGCCAGACAGTTTTAGAGGAATGATTGCATTAATTGTTCAAATTAACTGCCAATATCCCCACAGTCCATTTAAACAATCCAGTCAATCCACAGCCATACACCTGCTGAAATCAGTTGATGATAGGACAGACAAGTTGTAAATGCAACAAGTACTGATATTGTATCATATAATAGCACTCACAGCTTTCCAAGAAAACAACAATTTAGACATATATTGTCTTGTTTACACATATTTTAGAGGCTACTTATACAGAAAATTGGTATAAAACCCACATAAACTGTATTTATGATTATATGACAATAATTTAGGTTGACAGTAATTCTATTACGCAATTTCCGATATATCACATGCCTTACTTTTATTTTCCTGCATAAATAAAAACAGGATTATGCCTCTACTGCCATTCATTCCAATTAGACTGGTTTGGATTTCTCCATGACCACAATGGCTGTCATTTGCACCCAATTCTGGAACTTTTAGGGTTTATGACATAGCCCCTCAAGTAATTTAATAGGATCTCAATGGCTAGGTTGAAGATGGGACGGTTAATACAATGAAGTAATTCCATGCGGAAGCGTTAGAAAATAAACAAATTCATGTGACCAGCTCCATTGATAACTACTAGCGCCGTTGCTAACTAGCAATGCTTGTCCCATGAATTGCAAACAGCTGTGGGATATTAGAATCCTCTTGTCTTAACCTGTATATTTTGAACCAAGCTCTATGGTCGCCCCACCCTCGTAAGATAGGAAATAAACATCATAAGCCATTGCTAACATGTTTAGAATTAGAGGAAATTAGCTTTCAAAATGCCATATTCTCTCAGCCTCATTGCAAAATGTGTAGAATAGCATGAGATTAGCTATCAACTGCAAATGTTCCTCTCTGCCCAATGGCAATACAGTGTCTTGCAAAAGTATTCAGACGCCTTGGATTTCTTCAAATGTTATTGTACTACAAAGTGGTTTCAAATGGATTTAATTGAAATGTTGTTGTCAACAATCTACACAAAGTGCAAGAACATTTTAATATTTTGTAAAGATTACTACAATTTAAAAACTAAAATATAGTCGTTGCATAAGTATTCAGCTGCCTGAGTTACAAACACCTTTGGCATCGATTACAGCTGTGTCTTCTTAGGTAAGTCTATAAGAGCTTTCCACACCTGCATTGTGCAATATTTGCCCATTACTCTTTTCCAAATTCTTCAAGCTCTGTCAAGATGTTGGGGATCATGGCTATACAGCAATTTTCAAAACTTGCCATAGATTTTCATGCAGATTTAAGTCAAAACTGTAACTTGGCCATTCAGGAACATTCATTGTCTTCTTGGTAAGCAACTCCAGTGTAGATTTGGCCTTGTGTTGTAGGTTATTGTCCTATTGAAAGGTGAATTCCTCTCCCAGTCTCTGGTGTAAAGCAGACTTAAGCAGGTTTTCCTGAAAATAAGCAGGCAGTTACTCAGTGATGTGTTTTGTTGGATTTGCCCCAAACATAAGCCTATGCACTACAATGTTGTGGATCCTTCCTCAGTTTTCTCCCATCACAACCACTGAACTCTGTAGCTGTTTTAAAATCACCAATGTCCTCATGGTAAAATCCCTGAGCAGTTTCATTCCTGTCCTGCAACTCAGTTCAGAAAGACGACTGTATCTTTGATGTGTCTGGGTGGTTTAATACATAATCCACAGCATAATTATTAACTTGACCACGCTTAAAGAGATAATTAATGTCTGATTTGTTATTGATACCCATCTATCAATTACTGCCCTTCTTTATGAGGCTTTAGATAAGCTTCCTGGTCTTTGTAGTTGAATCTGTGCATGAAATTCTATACTTGATTAAGGGGTCTTACAGCTGAGCGACAGGTAACCTAGCACTTAAGAGCGTTGGGCCAGTAACTGAAAGGTTGCTGGTTTGAATCCCAGGGCCGACTAGGTGAAATATCTGTTGATGTGCCCTTGTGCAAGGCACATAACCCTAATTGCTCCTGTAAGGCGCTCTGGATAAGAGCGTCTGCTAAATGACTAATATGTATGTATGGGGACAGAGGAAGAGTTAATCATTAAAAATCTTGTCAACCCCTATTATTTCACACAGAGTGAGTCCACGTAACTTATTATGTGATTTGTTGAGCGACATTTTACCCCTGAACTAATTTATGCTTGACTAAACAAAGGGGATGAATACTTACGCATCAATTATATTTTAGTTTGATTTTTAAAATCTTAATTCCACTTTGTAACACAATAAAATGTGAAGAAATCCAAGGGGTCTGAATACCTTTGCATGGCACTGTATGTGTAGAATTGCAGGAAATTAGCTTTAAAACAGCAACATTTTCTCTCATCCTCATGGCAAAATGTGTAGAATAGCATGAGATAAGCAATAAAACTGCACAGAACTGTAGAATTGTAGGAAGGTAGCTCCACCCCCCCTTGACGAGGGCCTGCCAAACTGCGGTACGTCACTGCCTCTGACCTTTTGACCTTTGAGCTCAACCAGTCTGGCTGACTTCCGGTGCCCAACCCTTTCCACACCACACCACAATACTAGTGAACTGACTGACATCTGACCTCTGACTTTGATCTTTTACCCTCTGCCAGTCTGTCTGATGTCCACTGGCCAACCTCCTCTGGTCTAGTTCTGGTGTTGTGTTCAGGATGGGGGAACATCTGGGGAGTGTACTGCTCTATTCTGGGAGAGGGGCCACGCAAATCTAAGTTTCTGTTTCACAGTGCTCTCTCTCTGTCGCATGCACACACACACACACACACAAACAACACACACAAACAACACACACACACACACACACACACACACACACATACACAAACACACACACTGTACTGCTTCCCTGAAGCTACACACATTATTTTATGTTGACATGATATGGATTATTCATCCTCAATAGGACTATTTCACCTGTATCTTTCTGATAAGGAGGATATTTGTAGCCATGGGAGGTAAGGAGGGTTATGATACTAGTTTGTAACCATTATTTCTGTGAGTTAGTAAAGTGGTTAAACTTGCTGATGTCATATAACAAGACCCTTAGTTCTGTGTTCAGTGGACCAGTGATGTGTGTCATTTCATGCAGGAGGTTTTTGTACGGCTCTAAATCACTGTGTGAACAAATTTTTACTATTGAGATAGTGGAAACTCTGACAGTAGTAAACTGCTGCATCTTCAGCCTGGACTCCACTGATGGTCAGAGTGAAGTCACTCTCAGACCCACTGCCACTGAATCTAGCAGGAATCCCATCTAGCAGTTTCTTTGCATATTTTATCAGGAGTTTGGGAGCTTCTCCAGGTCTCTGTTGATACCAGAACGCAGAATCTCCATCACTGTCTCTGTACACTTTAGGGTTGGTTTTACAGGTCAGAGTGACGGGGTCTCCTGGAGAAAATGTCACTACAGGAGGCTGAGTCACAGTCACCTGACCTCTGGATCCTGAAGAGGAAAAATATTGATCAACGAGTACAAATAAGAGATCATTTATATTTCATCATATTTTATGCAGGGACATTTAGTAATTGATAGCCATTTGAATGATTATACAAGGTACTCAACAATATGTCCTTTTTCCATTGTAAGAGTTAGAAAACAACAGACCTTTGAGGCAGCAGCAGACCAGTGTCCAGATGAAAATGGTGATCAGAGTCATGGTTGTCGTGGTTTCTGTTGTGTTGAAGGAGCGCTCTCAGTCCTGCAGTTTGAAACTCCCAGGGCTATAAACACTCCCAGAGCACTGAAGCATGAGCTGCCAATGCAAAGCACCTTCTCTATGGAAATACCCCACCTCAGGACAGATGATGAATCTGCAAATAATAATCATGTGAATTGCTTTATATTTCTGTTGTTGACAGTAAAATGGCACAATTGCCAATATTGATATTTGCCGTAAATGACAATGTCTCACTCTGCCCATATGCAATATGATAACATATGACATCATTGGATAAAAAAACATTTTGCAGTGAATTTGGGTGAAGAGACATTGAAGAGGCTCAAATCAGTGACTTCATTATTCGGGGTTTGATATAGGTACATAAAGTGCTTAATTATTGTGGTTGTCCCACCTAGCTATCTTAAGATGAATGCACTAAGATGCTCTGGATAAGAGTGTCTGCTAAATGACTCAAATGTAATGTAAATGTAAATGATAAAACATTCTAATTACTTGCTATAATATTTCCTATATTAAGATATTAAAATACTGATACTGTAATTTTGTGTAAAGATGTGTAATGCTTTATGAGTGTAGCAGAAAAAGTTCTGGTCCCTAGCAAACCTTGTTTTCTTGTCTGATATTATGGTAAAGTGGACCGACTTTAAAAGGGCAATCTGCGATTCCTATATCCATTTTGTGACTTTTAAACTAATGATATATATACCCATTGATTCTTGAAAAACAGAAACATTGTTTTATACGCTTCACAAACTTAGTTGAACTACCATACTCTTATCAGAACCCAAAATAGCATCATGCTTTACTCAATCGTTTGTGAACAATATAATTTTAAACAAACACTATTTAGCCTCACAACATGGTTGAAATGATAATTTGTGTCTTATGGATGGTCAGTCCTTGCATCCATAGCTCTGTCTATGAATTTGAGAGAGGTTACATTTCTCAAGCTCCATCCCTCAGCTGTTTACCAAAACAAAAACACTGGTGGGGTTGGCTGCTTTGTTGTTGTTTGAACAGCAGATTGCCTCTTTAAACGGCACAAACGCGTTAGCGGAGTATGGAACACGGAAGGTGCACCACAACGCACAGCAGAGTATAAAGTTACTTCATATCTGCATTTAGCAGTGATATTGGGCAATAAGATTGTTTAATCAATGGGTCCTTGTCCTTTTTACAGCAAAGATATTTCATAGGCTGAGCAAATGCATGGCTAAATAACAAATGAGCAATGGTGATGTACTTTATTGTGCATTTATGTAATTGTTGTTGAGTTGGGTGGTGTTGTGTTCTCTGTGAACCTTAATAAGTTATGTATTTTATAGAGCACTCTATTTCTCTCTCCTCTGGAATGTAACATTAAAACGTTCTCTCCTCTCCAGCTGGTCCTACTGTTAGTCCCACAGTGTCTCTCCTCCCCCCTCCTCTGAGCAGCTCTCTGGGGGCTCTGTCACACTGGCCTGCCTGCTGACTGGCTACTCCCCTCAGGGGGCGCTGGTGAGCTGGGAGGTGGACGGGCTGGAGGTGAGCAAGGGGGTCGTGACCAGTCCAGAAGAAGAGAAGGAAGGCCTTTACAGACGCAGCAGCACCATGACACTGAGCAAGGCAGGCTGGGAGCAGGGAGAGGTCTACACCTGCAGGGTCTCCCACTTCCAACACACCCAGGCCTCCCCCCTTCGCAGGAGCCAGTGTCTGGGCTAGGACCTACTGGAGGAGGCCCACAACAGGAGCTCTGTCTGGGGAAGCAGGAGTAGACGAGGCTCTGGTCTGGGCTGGGGCCTGGTTGGAGCAGTAGTAGTGTGTTGGAGTGGTAGAGTAGTGTCCTGAGTAAACTCTAGTACTGCTGGGGAGACCACAGTCTGGGTAGTAATGTGTATTGTATAGAGTAGAGGAGACTTCTATGTGATCTCTACTCAGACTGTTACTGTGATGTTGCTATCTGCCTCAGTTCTAATAAAGTTTGATTTGGAATATAACATCATGGGTTAGTTGACTCATTTATTTACCGTGACAACAAACGGACATGTAGATACAGCTAGGTCATAGTTTTTGTCATAATTATATTATTCCTCCAAGTGAGAGGAAGCTACAGTATGTCATCTGTCTTGTAGTGACTTTTGTTGTATGTGTGTTCTGCTGCTTCATGCTGTCTCTCTCTCTCTCTCTCTCTCTCTCTCTCTCTCTCTCTCTCTCTCTCTCTCTCTCTCTCTCTCTCTCTCTCTGACCACCTGGGGACAGAGCTGCTCTATTCTAGGAGAAGCAAATTCCATCCCACCCTGACCATGCAAATCAGGGCTGCATTCAGTGAGGTGAAACGTTTAGAACGCTAAAGATAGAAATCCAATGAATAGATCTAACACTCCATGTTTTATTTGAAAGATAATAATGTCTGTTCAACACAAATAATTTATATCTGAACATTCCAGATGTGAAGGTCAATGGTGTGGTAGTAAAGTGGTGGTTTCTATATGGAGGAGAAGTAATGGTTATGGTTGTGTAGAGGAGGTGGTTGGGTGAACTATGCTCCTGTCTTCATGTAACCAGAGTATTGTTGTCCTGGTGTGGGACTGTCTAACGCTGTGTGTTTCATGTCATATCTGTTGCTCCTCAACACCTGCATTAGGTCCCAGCTGCAGAAGTACAGTCTCTGTGCATTGTTACTGAGGGAGGTTTTTGTACGACTCTAAATCACTGTGTGTTCCCATCAGCATTCGCACCCATGCAGTAGAAATTTCCTTCATCCTCAGCCTGGACTACACTGATGGTCAGAGTAAAATCTGGTTCAGACCGCTGCTACTGAAATTACCAGGAGTTTCAGACTGACGTTGACTAATTTTATAGAAGAGGAGTTGAGGGGACTGTCCAGGTTTCTGCAGGTACCAGCTCAGGTCATCATCCACCCCATTGCTGGCTGTGCAGCTCAGATACACAGTCTCTCCCAGATTAACAGACTTGACAGTAGGAGACTGAGTCACAACTCCAGCCCCAGATGATTCTGGAAATGAGAGGTGGAGAATAAATAATAAGAATCCAAATAAAATTACTGCAAACTCTCCCCATGTACAAAGAGTTGCATAGAGGCTTCTCAAACTACTGTTCTCAAAACTTGCTGTCTGAAGACGACAGTTCAGAAAGGTCGGAGAGCAGAATTTCTCACCCTGAGTCAGGAACCCCAGAGTGGTCAGCAGGGGAATCAGTGATATCATCTTCATCATCTGTGGCTCTGAGAAGACTGAACCCAATGCTGATAACACTGCAGTCTTAAAGTGTCAAGACAGATCTCAGTCCTGCAGTCTGAAACTCCCAGGGCTATAAACACTCCCAGAGCACTGAAGCATGAGCTGACAATGCAAAGCACCTTCTCTATGGAAATACCCTACCTCAGGACAGATGATGAAACTGTTAATGCAATGACATAAACACATTAATCTTAAACGTGGAATACAATAGCTTAATACATCTGTGGAAGGCCTGTAATTTCCATAGTATTTAGTTACATGTAAGTGTATTCATTCAATACTAGTGTATTGCTATCCAAATAAAATATAATACAATTGGTCACATGTGCCGAATACAAAGTGAAATGCTTACTTACAAGCATTAACCAACAATAAAGTTATAAGAAAATAGAGTTAAGAAAATATTTGCTAAATTTACTAAAGTAAATAAAATATAAAGTAACACAACAAAATAACAATAGCGAGGCTATATACAGTGGGTACCGGTACCGAATCAATGTACGGGGGTACAGGTTAGTCGAAGTAATTTGTACATGTAGGTAGGAGTAAAGTGACTATGCATAGATAATAAACAGGAAGTAGCTGCAGTGTAAAAACAAGGGGGGCAGGGTGGCCATTTTATTAATTGTTCAGCAGTCTAGCAGTCTTATGGCTTGGGGGTAGAAGCTATTAAGAGCCTTTTGGACATAGACTTGGCGCTCCGGTACCGCTTGCCGTGCGATAGCAGAGAGAACGGTCTATGACTTGGGTGACTGGAGTCTTTGACAATTCTATATTAAACTAAAATATAAACACAGCATGCAACAATTTCAACGATTTTACTGAGTTACAGTTCATATAAGAAAATCAGTCAATTGAAATAAATAAATTAGGCCCTAATCTACAGATTTCACATGACTGGGAAGTGGTGCAGCATGGGTGGGCCTTGTGCTAAAATGGCATCATGCTGAAGTTCAGTTCAGACGATAAAGAATGATTGAGGCCTCAGCTGGATATAACCGTTTTTGCATGGACATTGCCATTGAGGGATTCCACCATTTTGAAGTAGTCAACTGGGTGGAACTTCCTGTGGATTAAGGAAGGATCACATAAATCCATCCGGGTCATCAGGAGGGATCAGCCAATTAATTATACTAATGAGGAAAGATATCATTACTGCAGGTGGCAGTAAATCGCCAGCCTTGGCTTCATACTTGTTCAAACAACACATTCTAGGTGGCAGTATGTACCCATTTAGTTTGTTTACCAGTAGAAGTAGTAGAGGAAGAAAATGGATGACTTCACAATGGAGATGGCCTCAATGGTACTGCCTGTGCTCTCTCAGACGCCATAATGGGACAGATACAATAATGATGTTGTCTATCTAAGTCTATGGTTCAGACAGAAAATAAAGAGTTATTAGTCAAACAGTTTCAGGGTCAGCTGTTGGTTGGATTACAGACTGGGCCAGCAAGCTCTTTTATTGCTTTTGACCTTCATATCTAGACAGGCGTGCAATGACAGAATCAATCAATCAATCAATTTTATTTTATATAGCCCTTCTTACATCAGCTAATATCTCGAAGTGCTGTACAGAAACCCAGCCTAAAACCCCAAACAGCTAGTAATGCAGGTGTAGAAGCACGGTGGCTAGGAAAAACTCCCTAGAAAGGCGAAAACCTAGGAAGAAACCTAGAGAGGAACCAGGCTATGAGGGGTGGCCAGTCCTCTTCTGGCTGTGCCGGGTGAAGATTATAACAGAACCATGCCAAGATGTTCAAAAATGTTCATAAGTGACAAGCATGGTCAAATAATAATCAGGAATAAATCTCAGTTGGCTTTTCATAGCCGATCATTAAGAGTTGAAAACAGCAGGTCTGGGACAGGTAGGGGTTCCATAACCGCAGGCAGAACAGTTGAAACTGGAATAGCAGCAAGGCCAGGCGGACTGGGGACAGCAAGGAGTCACCACGGCCGGTAGTCCCGACGTATGGTCCTAGGTGCTCAGGTCTCTCAGTTGGCTTTTCATAGCCGATCATTAAGAGTTGAAAACAGCAGGTCTGGGACAGGTAGGGGTTTCGGAACCGCAGGCAGAACAGTTGAAACTGGAATAGCAGCAAGGCCAGGCGGACTGGGGACAGCAAGGTGTCATCATGCCCGGTAGTCCTGACGTATGGTCCTAGGGCTCAGGTTCTCAGAGAGAAAGAGAGAACGAGAGAATTAGAGAGAGCATACTTAAATTCACACAGGACACTGGATAAGACAGGAGAAGTACTCCAGGTATAACCAACTAACCCCAGCCCCCGACACATAAACTACTGCAGCATAAATACTGGAGGCTGAGACAGGAGCGGTCCGGAGACACTGTGGCCCCATCCGAAGAAACCCCCGGACAGGGCCAAACAGGAAGGATATAACCCCACCCACTCTGCCAAAGCACAGCCCCCCGCACCACTAGAGGGATATCCTCAACCACCAACTTACAATCCTGAGACAAGGCCGAGTATAGCCCACAGAGGTCTCCACCACAGCACAAACCAAGGGGGGCGCCAACCCAGACAGGAAGATCACGTCAGTAACTCAACCCACTCAAGTGACGCACCCTCCCAGGGACGGCATGAAAGAGCACCAGCAAGCCAGTGACTCAGCCCCTGCAACAGGGTTAGAGGCAGAGAACCCCAGTGGAGAGGGGAACCGGCCCGGCAGAGACAGCAAGGGCTGTTCGTTGCTCCAGAGCCTTCCGTTCACCTTCACACTCCTGGGCCAGACTACACTCAATCATATGACCTACTGAAGAGATAAGTCTTCAGTAAAGACTTAAAGGTTGAGACCGAGTCTGCGTCTCTCACATGGGTAGGCAGACTGTTCCATAAAAATGGAGATCTATAGGAGAAAGCCCTGCCTCCCGCTGTTTGCTTAGAAATTCTAGGGACAATTAGGAGGCCTGCGTCTTGTGACCGTAGCGTACGTATTGGTATGTACGGCAGGACCAACTCGGAAAGATAGGTAGGAGCAAGCCCATGTAACGCTTTATAGGTTAACAGTAAAACCTTGAAATCAGCCCTTGCCTTAACAGGAAGCCAGTGTAGGGAAGCTAGCACTGGAGTAATATGATCAAATTTCTTGGTTCTAGTCAGGATTCTAGCAGCCGTATTTAGCACTAACTGAAGTTTATTTAGTGCTTTATCCGGGTAGCCGGAAAATAGAGCATTGCAGTAGTCTAACCTAGAAGTAACAAATGCATGGATTAATTTTTCTGCATCATTTTTGGACAGAAAATTTCTGATTTTTGCAATGTTACGTAGATGGAAAAAAGCTGTCCTTGAAACAGTCTTGATATGTTCGTCAAAAAGAGAGATCAGGGTCAAGAGTAACGCCGAGGTCCTTCACAGTTTTATTTGAGACGACTTTACAACCATCAAGATGAATTGTCAGATTTAACAGAAGATCTCTTTGTTTCTTGGGACCTAGAACAAGCATCTCTGTTTTGTCCGAGTTTAAAAGTAAAAGTTTTCAGCCATCCACTTCCTTATGTCTGAAACACAGGCTTCTAGCGAGGGCAATTTTGGGGCTTCACCATGTTTCATTGAAATGTACAGCTGTGTGTCATCCGCATAGCAGTGAAAGTTAACATTATGTTTTCGAATAACATCCCCAAGAGGTAAAATATATAGTGAAAACAATAGTGGTCCTAAAACGGAACCTTGAGGAACACCGAAATGTACAGTTGATTTGTCGGAGGACAGACCATTCACAGAGACAAACTGATATCTTTCCGACAGGTAAGATCTAAACCAGGCCAGAACTTGTCCGTGTAGACCAATTTGGGTTTCCAGTCTCTCCAAAAGAATGTGGTGATCGATGGTGTCAAAGGCAGCACTAAGGTCTAGTAGCACGAGGACAGATGCAGAGCCTCGGTCTGACGCCATTAAAAGGTCATTTACCACCTTCACAAGTGCAGTCTCAGTGCTATGATGGGGTCTAAAACCAGACTGAAGCATTTCGTACACATTGTTTGTCTTCAGAAAGGCAGTGAGTTGCTGCGCAACAGCTTTTTCTAAAATTTTTGAGAGGAATGGAAGATTCGATATAGGCCGATAGTTTTTTATATTTTCCGGGTCAAGGTTTGGCTTTTTCAAGAGAGGCTTTATCACTGCCACTTTTAGTGAGTTTGGTACACATCCGGTGGATAGAGAGCTGTTTATTATGTTCAACATAGGAGGGCCAAGCACAGGAAGCAGCTCCTTCAGCAGTTTAGTAGGAATAGGATCCAGTATGCAGCTTGAAGGTTTAGAGGCCATGATTATTTTCATCATTGTGTCAAGAGATATAGTACTAAAACACTTAAGTGTCTCTCCCGATCCCAGGCCCTCGCAGAGCTGTGCAGATCCAGGACAGCTAAGCCCTGGAGGAATACGCAGATTCAAAGAGGAGTCCGTAATTTGCTTTCTAATGGTCATGATCTTTTCCTCAAAGAAGTTCATGAATTTATTACTGCTGAAGTGAAAGCCATCCTCTCTTGGGGAATGCTGCTTTTAGTTAGCTTTGCAACAGTATCAAAAAGAAATTTTGGATTATTCTTATTTTCCTCGATTAAGTTGGAAAAGTAGGATGATCGAGCAGCAGTGAGGGCTCTTCGGTACTGCACGGTACTGTCTTTCCAAGCTAGTCGGAAGACTTCCAGTTTGGTGTGGCGCCATTTCCGTTCCAATTTCCTGGAAGCTTGCTTCAAAGCTCGGGTATTTTCTGTATACCAGGGAGCTAGTTTCTTATGACAAATGTTTTTCGTTTTTAGGGGTGCAACTGCATCTAGGGTATTGCGCAAGGTTAAATTGAGTTCCTCAGTTAAGTGGTTAACTGATTTTTGTCCTCTGACGTCCTTGGGTAGGCAGAAGGAGTCTGGAAGGGCATCAAGGAATTTTTGTGTTGTCTGAGAATTTATAGCACGACTTTTGATGCTCCTTGGTTGGGGGTCTGAGCAGATTATTTGTTGCGATTGCAAACGTAATAAAATGGTGGTCCGATAGTCCAGGATTTTGTGGAAAAACATTAAGATCTACAACATTTATTCCATGGGACAAAACTAGGTCCAGAGTATGACTGTGGCAGTGAGTAGGTCCAGAGACATGTTGGACAAAACCCACTGAGTCGATGATGGCTCCGAAATACTTTTTGGAGTGGGTCTGTGGACTTCTCCATGTGAATATTAAAATCACCAAAAATTAGAATATGATCTGCTATGACTACAAGGTCTGATAGGAATTCAGGAAACTCAGAGAGGAACGCTGTATATGGCCCAGGAGGCCTGTAAACAGTAGCTATAAAAAGTGATTGAGTAGGCTGCATAGATTTCATGACTAGAAGCTCAAAAGATGAAAACGACATTTTTTTTTTGTAAATAGAAATTTGCTATCGTAAATGTTAGCAACACCTCCGCCTTTGCGGGGATGCACGGGGAATATGGTCACTAGTGTAACCAGGAGGTGAGGCCTCATTTAACACAGCAAATTCATCAGGCTTAAGCCATGTTTCAGTCAGGCCAATCACATCAAGATTATGATCAGTGATTAGTTCATTGACTATGACTGCCTTTGAAGTGAGGGATCTAACATTAAGTAACCCTATTTTGAGATGTGAGGTATCACGATCTCTTTCAATAATGGCAGGAATGGAGGAGGTCTTTATCCTAATAAGATTGCTAGGGTGAACACCGCCATGTTTAGTTTTGCCCAACCTAGGTCGAGGCACAGACACAGTCTCAATGGGTATGGCTGAGCTGACTACACTGACTATGCTATTGGCAGACTCCACTAAGCTGGCAGGTTGGCTAACAGCCTGCTGCCTGGCCTGCACCCCTATTTCACTGTGGGGCTAGAGGAGTTAGAGCCCTATCTATGTTGGTAGATAAGAGGAGAGCACCCTCCAGCTAGGATGGAGTCCGTCACTCCTCAGCAGGTCAGGCTTGGTCCTGTTTGTGGGTGAGTCCCAGAAAGAGGGCCAATTATCCACAAATGTTATCTTTTGGGAGGGGCAGAAAACAGTTTTCAACCAGCGATTGAGTGCTGAGACTCTGCTGTAGAGCTCGTCACTTCCCCTAACTGAACAGTATCAAAGTCACCAGATATTAGTAGCATAATAGTTAACTGAATTTTACTGCTGGCAATAAAAAGTGAATGTCATCATCTGTTGCTTCAACTAGGTGGCAACAAAATAGTTTTCTGATTGGTTGTATCTTAATCAAACTCCTCCCACTCGCTCATTCGCTTCTCTTCGCCTGGAACCATATGCCCAGCAGCTTGTAGGCACATCGCGGAAAATACATCAAGCTTTAACCAAACAAAATATTTTTACGTTTTTATTGCTTGTTTACTTGACGATAACATTTTGTTTTGATTTGTGTTTGTGTAGGCTACACAGCCGGAAATTAACAAGTTCAACACGGCGCCACTATAACAATGTTTGCCCAACTTCATAACCATTATGAGGCATTTCTGAATGAAAATAACGTTGTGACAGATCTCCTAGTTGTGATGGAGGAGAAAGCTGGGATACAGAGAACATACACCGCTTCAGACTCCAGTGATGTAAGGAATGGTTATGTTCTGTAATGTCCTAAACGTACTGGCACAGAGGCAAGGTGCAACCTTTCATATCTGACCTATGACCTTGCTAGGTCAGACGTATCAGCTGGAGGTTCCTGTTATCCTCTGACTGATGTCCAGTCTAGTTTACTCAGGATTAGGTCTGGGAGATGCTGCAGTGCGGTACAGGACAGGTCCTGGTGGAGGCATTAGGAGGTTGTGTGTTTGTCTGAGCGTGTGACTTTGGAACTGTTGACCTCTGACCCTTGCTGACCTGTCAGTGACCCTGGAGGTATTCTAGACTGGGATGAAGGACTTCCATCTGTCTGTGTTGATTCCTGATGAATTCATGATGAATCTGTCTGTGCTGATTTTTGATGAATTCATTATGAATCTGTCTCAGTGCTGATTCCTGATGAATTGATGATGAATCTGTCTCAGTGTTGATTCCTGATGAATTCCTGATGAATCTGTCTCAGTGCTGATTCCTGATGAATTCCTGATGAATCTGGCTCAGTGCTGATTCCTGATGAATTCCTGATGAATCTGTCTCAGTGCTGCTTCCTGATGAATTCCTGATGAATCTGTCTCAGTGCTGATTCCTGATGAATTCATGATGAATCTGGCTCAGTGCTGATTCCTGATGAATTCCTGATGAATCTGTCTCAGTGCTGCTTCCTGATGAATTCCTGATTAATCTGGCTCAGGGATGATTCCTGATGAATTCATGATGAGTCTGGCGTATGACGTTGAACTTTTACCCTCTGCCAGTCTGTCGGATGTCCACTGGCCAACCTCCTCTGGTCTAGTTCTGGTGTGGTGTTAAGGATGGGGGAACATCTGGGGAGTGTACTGCTCTATTCTGGGAGAGGGGCCACGCAAATCTAAGTTTCTGTTTCACAGGGCTCTCTCTCTGTCACACACACACATGCACTTACACACACTATACTGCTCCACAGAAGTGTTGGTCAGCTGTGTGTCTGGTTGATCTACCAAGCATTGAGGCATACCAACCTTTTTGCTT
The DNA here is from genome assembly GCF_020615455.1 of Coregonus clupeaformis. Lineage (NCBI taxonomy): Eukaryota > Metazoa > Chordata > Actinopteri > Salmoniformes > Salmonidae > Coregonus > Coregonus clupeaformis. The sequence continues at coordinate 68,253 of NW_025534320.1, forward strand.
CACACATGATTTTATGTGGACATGATATGGATTATTCATCCTCAATAGGACTATTTTACCTGTATCTTTCTGATAAGGAGGATATTTGTAGCCATGGGAGGTAGGGAGGGTTATGAAACTAGTCTGTAACCATTATTTCTGTGAGTTAGTAAAGTGGTTAAACTTGGTGATGTCATATCACAAGACCCTTAGTTCTGTCTTCAGTGGACCAGTGATGTGTGTAATTTCATGCAGGAGGTTTTTGTACGGCTCTAAATCACTGTGTGAACAAACGTTCACTATTGGGATAGTGGAAACTCTTACAGTAGTAAACTGCTGCATCTTCAGCCTGGACTCCACTGATGGTCAGAGTGAAGTCACTCTCAGACCCACTGCCACTGAATCTAGCAGGAATCCCATCTAGCAGGTTCTTTGCGTATTTTATCAGGAGTTTGGGAGCTTCTCCAGGTCTCTGTTGATACCAGAACGCACCCTCACCTCCACTATCCCATTTGAACACTTTAGGGTTGGTTGTACAGGTCAGAGTGACGGGGTCTCCTGGAGAGAATGTCACTACAGGAGGCTGAGTCACAGTCACCTGACCTCTGGATCCTGAAGAAGAAAAATATAAATTGATCAACGAGTATAAATAAGAGATCATTTATATTTCATTATATAATGCCGGGACATTTATTAATTGAGAGCCATTTCAATGATTATACAAGGTACTCAACAATATGTCATTTTTCCATTGTAAGAGTTAGAAAACAACAGACCTTTGAGGCAGCAGCAGACCAGTGTCCAGATGAAGATGGTGATCAGAGTCATGGTTGTCGTGGTTTCTGTTGTGTTGAAGGAGCGCTCTCAGTCCTGCAGTCTGAAACTCCCAGGGCTATAAACACTCCCAGAGCACTGAAGCATGAGCTGCCAATGCAAAGCACCTTCTCTATGGAAATACCCTGCCTCAGGACAGATGATGAATCTGCAAATAATAATCATGTGAATTGCTTTATATTTCTGTTGTTGACAGTAAAATGGCATAATTGTCAATATTGATATTTGCCGCAAATGACAATGTCTCACTCTGCCCATATGCAATATGATAACATATGACATAATTGGATAAAAAAACATTTTGCAGTGAATTTGGGTGAAGAGACATTGAAGAGGCTCAAATCAGTGACTGCATTAATCAGAGTATGCTATAGGTACATAAAGTGCTTAATTATTGTGGTTGTCCCACCTAGCTATCTTAAGATGAATGCATAAAAATTCTCTGGATAAGAGTGTCTGGTAAATGACTCAAATGTAATGTAAATGTAAATGATAAAACATGCTAATTACTTGCTATAATATTTCCTATATTAAGAGATTCAAATACTGATACTGTAATTGTGTGTAAAGATGTGTAATGCTTTATGAGTATAGCAAAGTTCTACAAAGCTGTGTGGAGCTATATGAGTGGTTCTGTTAGTGCAGGGTGTGCTCACTCTTGTGTGAAGCAGGTTTTTGTATGGCATCTTAACTAGACTGTCTCACAGTGGTACACGTTCGGTGGAGGGACCAAACTGCTGCTGAAAAGTAAGTGTTCTTTAATTAACTACTTCTTACAAAACACTACAGAATATAGACATACTGAAGACCAGACATTTTAAGACTCAAACTCTGTAAAGGAAACCCCACTATTAGTATTTATTTTAGAATGGAGGGTTTAGAAAACTAGTAGCTACAGTCAGTGGGAGACTTTCAGTTATGTAGCCACACAACCTGATATTGAACAAATTATACAAAAGAAACAGATTTTTTATTCAAAGTGCTTTAATTAGGTTAAGTTCCCTGCTATGACTAGTGAATTACACAGAGAATCTTATGAATATAACAGAACAAGTTCTGGTCCCTAGCAAACCTTGTTTTCTTGTCTGATATTATGGTAAAGTGGACCGACTTTAAAAGGGCAATCTGCGATTGCTACATCCATTTTGGAACTTGATAGATAATAATAGATATCGATTGATTCTTGAAGAATATAAATACATATGTTTTATATGCTTCATGAGCTTAGTTCAACTGCCATACTCTTATCAGAACCCAAAATAGAATCATGCTTTACTCAATTGTTTGTGAACAATGTAATTTTAAACAAACACTATATAGCCTCAAATCATGGTTGAAGTGATATGTTTTATCTTATGGATGGTCAGTCCTTGCATCCATAGCTCTGTCTATGAATTTGAGAGAGGTTACATTTCTCAAGCTCCATCCCTCAGCTCTTTACCAAAAACACCGGTGGGGTTGGCTGCTTTGTTGTTGTTTGAACAGCAGATTGCCCCTTTAAATGGCAAAAACGCATTAGCGAAGTATGGAACACGGAAGGTGCACCACAACGCACAGCAGAGTATTAAGTTAATTCATATCTGCATTTAGCAGTGATATTGGGCGATAAGATTGCTTAATGAATGGGGTCCATGTACCTTTTACAGCAAAGATATTTCATAGGCTGAGCAAATGCATGACCAAAAAAAAAAGAGCAACTGTGATGTACTTTATTGTGCATTTATGTAATTGTTGTTGAGTTGGTTGGTGTTGTGTTTCTGTGAACCTTAATAAGTTATGTATTTTATAGAGCACTCTATTTCTCTCTCCTATGGAATGTAACATTAAAACGTTCTCTCCTTTCCAGCTGGTCCTACTGTCAGTCCCACAGTGTCTCTGCTCCCCCTCCTCTGAGCAGCTCTCTGGGGCTCTGCCACACTGGCCTGCCTGCTGACTGGCTACTCCCTCAGGGGGCGCTGGTGAGCTGGGAGGTGGACGGGCTGGAGGTGAGCAAGGGGGGTCGTGACCAGTCCAGAAGAAGAGAAGGAAGGCCTTTACAGACGCAGCAGCACCTTGACCCTGAGCAAGGCAGGCTGGGAGCAGGAGAGCTCTACACCTGCAGGGTCTCCCACTTCCAACACACCCAGGCCTCCCCCTTCGCAGGAGCCAGTGTCTGGGCTAGGGTCTACCGGAGGCCCACAACAGGAGCTCTGTCTGGGGAAGCAGGAGTAGACGAGGCTCTGGTCTGTGCTGGGGCCTGGTTGGAGCAGTAGTAGTGTGTTGGAATGTTAGAGTAGTGTCCTGAGTAAACTCTAGTACTGCTGGGGAGACCACATTCTGGGTAGTAATGTGTATTGTATAGAGTAGAGGAGACTTCTATGTGATCTGTACTCAGACTGTTACTGTGATGTTGCTATCTGCCTCAGTTCTAATAAAGTTTGATTTGGAAAATAACACGATGGATTAGTTGACTCATTTATTTACTGTGACAACGAATGGAAATGTAGCTACAGCTAGGTTGTAGTTTCTGTCATAACTATATTTCTCTTCCAAGTGTGAGTAAGATATGTCATCTGTCCTATAGAGACTGTTTGTTGTAGGTGTTCTGCTGGTCATGCTCAGTCTCCCTCTCTCTCTCTCTCTCTCTCTCTCTCTCTCTCTCTCTCTCTCTCTCTCTCTCTCTCTCTCTCTCTCTCTCTCTCTCTCTCTCTCTCTCTCTCTCTCTCTCTCCTCACTCTCTCTCTCTCTCTCTCTCTCTGCTCTCTCTCTCTCTTTCACTCTCTCTCTCTCTCTCTCTCTCTCTCCTCTCTCTCTCTCTCTCTCTCTCTCTCTCTCTCTCTCTCTCTCTCTCTCTTTCTCTGACCCCCTGGGGACAGAGTTTCTCTATTCTAGGAGAAGCAAAACCATCCCACCATGATCATGCAAATCGGGGCTGCATTCAGTGAGGTGAAACGTTTCAAACGTTAATGATAGAAATACAATGAATAGAGCTTGTTCTATTTGACAGATAATGATGTCTGTTCTATACAATTAATATATATCTGAACATTCCAGAGATCATTGGTGTGGTAGTAAAGTGGTGGTTTCTATATGGAGGTGAAGTAATGGTTATGGTTGTGTAGAGGAGGTGGTTGGGTGAACTATGGTCCTGTCATGAGTAACCAGAGTAACTTTGTCCTGGTGTGGGACTGTCTAATGCTGTGTGTTTCATGTCTGAGTCTGTTGCTCCTCAACACCTGCAGTAGATCCCAGCTGCAGCAGTACAGTCACTGTTCAGTCTGACTGATGGAGGTTTTGTACGACTCTAAATCACTGTGTGAAACGCTCCATATACACCCATACCATAGTAATCTCCTGCATCTTCAGCTTGGACACCAGTGATGGTAAGAGTGTACTCAGTACCTGATCTACTGCCACTGAATCTAGATGGTGTTCCAGACTGAAGTGTATTTACTCTATAGATGAGGAGTTTAGGGAGCCTGTCCAGGTTTCAGCAGGTACCAGCTCATGTCATCATCAATACCAGTTGAACCTGCAACAGCACTGATAGACACATTCTCTCCCAGACGAACTGACATTGATTAATTATCTTGATTCAGGATACGTTGTGCAGATGACTCTGAAATGGAAACAGTGGGAAATTAGCTTTGAGTAGTCAAAATAATCAATATAAATGCATTTGAAACATGTTCATGTCCTAATATGTAGAAGCCCATTAAAACCTATTAAAACCAGTAGACCACAGTGAGAGACGCTGAGCGTTTCTCACTTTGAGTCAGAAGAAACCCCGCTGTGATCAGCAGTGGAATCAGTGATATCATCTTCGTCATCATCTTCATCATCTGTGGCTCTGAGAAGACTGAACAGACTGGACCCAACGATGATAACGCTGCAGTCTTAAAGTGTTAGGACCAGTAAGGCAAAACACCACTTTATTGGCAGACACACACCTGCTGTGTATAAGAAACAGAAAGCGGGAAAGAGAGATGAGACAGGGAGAAGTGAGAGAGAGAGAGAGAGAGAGAGAGAGAGAGAGAGAGAGAGAGAGAGAGAGAGAGAGAGAGAGAGAGACAAAGAGAGAGACAAAGAGAGAGAGAGAGAGACAGATAGAGAGAGAGAGGAAAAGAGAGAGAAAGAGCGAGAGAGAGATAGAAAGAGAGAAAGAGAGAGAGAGAGAGAGAGAGAGAGAGAGAGAGAGAGAGAGAGAGAGAGAGAGAGAAAGAGAGAGAGAGAAAGAGAGCGAAAGAGAGCGAGAGAAGAGAGAGAGAGAGAGAGAAAGAGAGAGAAACATAAGGAGAAAGAAAGAATCAGATAGAGAGATACTTATATTACTATTATTTTGCTATTGTGAGTCATTCCAATCTAGGGGTCAACTATAGGAGGACAAATAAATTGTGTATTAAAGGGTAGGTTCACTCCCAAATAAAAAAGTGTGTCAGACATTATATTACATCCAAAGGTGTGTTATGTCAAGCTGAGCCCAAATTTAATTTGATTTCAGGATGAACCTCCCCACTGGTATGCTGTTTCTCTAATGTTAATAGCCGGGATCCAAGACTAGACCAATGGATAAAGGGGATGCTTACTGGAGCATTACTTTCTACAGTAAATTAATGGCTCATATATTTTCAGGGTAATGGCGCCCTCTTGTGCTAAAATTGTGTAATGCTGATGATCAGTTCAGACAGAGAATATATAGTTATTTATTAAACAGTGTCAGGGTCAGGCTGTTGGTGGAATTACAGACTGGGCCTGCAAACTGTTTATTGCATTATTAATAGGTGTGCAATGACAGAAAAGTATCAACGTCACCAGCTATTGGTAGCATACTGGTTAACTGAATTTGACTGCTGGCAATAAAAAGTGAATTTCATCACTTGTTGCTTTAACTAGTGGGGTGTACACATGCTGTCAGAGTTATCAAAAGTTAGGAGTTCTGACTGGGAAGTTTCACTTGAACGGACATGAACCATACAGACAGATAGAGGACTCATCTTTATATTTGTGCCATTGTATCATCTGTGACAGCATGGGCAGTGCCATTCAGGCTACAACCCATAGGAATTGCCACCATGTTGACTACTTTGGCTACTTTAAAATGGCGGAGGGATGGTGGAAACCCTCCATGGCGCTGCCTATGCTAAAATGTTATTTTGGCCACTAGAGACCTCTATCATTCTCTATGACATGAACCTTCTTATGAAGGGATGAAGGTTCACCATTTTGGTCAGGGAGTTGGTCAACCATGGCTTGCCAGTGCTGTGAAAATATTTTGTGTAAAATAATGAATTTGTAGAATTTATCTGCACTGTATTTTTGTTAGCTAGCTAGCTAGCCAGACAGTTTTAAAGGAATGATTGCATTAATTGTTCAAATTAACTGCCAATATGCCCACAGTCCATTTAAACAATCCAGTTAATCCACAGCCATACACCGGCTGAAATCAGTTGATGATAGGACAGACAAGATGTAAATGCAACAAGTACTGATATTGTATTATATAATATCACTCACAGTTTTCCAAGAAAACAACAATTTAGACGTATATTGTATTGTTTACACATATTTTAGAGGCTACTTATACAGAAAATTGGTATAAAACCCAAATAAACTGTATTTATGATTATATGACAATATTTTAGGTTGACAGTAATTCTATTACACAATTTCTGATATATCACATGCCTTACTTTTATTTTCCTGCATAAGTAAAACCAGGATTATTCCTCTACTACCATTCATTCCAATTAGACTGGTTTGGATGTCTCTCTGACCACAATGGCTGCCATTTTCATCCCATTCTGGAACTTGGAGGGTTTTTGACATAGCCCCTCTAGTAATTTAATAGGATCTCCATGGCTAGGTTGAAGATGGGACGTTTAATACAATGAAGTAATTCCATGCGGAAGCGTTAGAAAATAAACAAATTCATGTGACCAGCTCCATTGATAACTACTAGCGCCGTTGCTAACTAGCAATGCTGGTCCCATGAATTACAAACAGCTGTGGGACATTAGTATCCTCTTGTCTTAACCTGTATATTTTGAACTAAGCTCTATGGTGCCCACCCTCCTCAGATAGGATATAAACACATCATAAACCATTGCTAACATGTTTAGAATTAGAGGAAATTAGCTTTAAAAATGCCAAATTTTCTCAGCCTCATTGCAAAATCTGTAGAATAGCAAATTTTCTCTCTGCCCCATGGCAATACAGTGCCTTGCAAAAGTATTCAGAACGTTTGGATTTCTTCACATTTTATTGTACTACAAAGTGGGATTAAAATTGATTTAATTGCTATTTTTTGTCTACAATCTACACAAAATACTCTGTAATGGTAAAGTGCAAGAAAAATGTAATATTTTTAAAGATTAATAGAAATGTAATAACTAAAATATAGTTGTTGTATAAGTATCCAGCTCCCTGAATCAATACATGTTAGGAACACCTTTGGCATCGATTACAGCTGTGAGTCTTCTTGGGTAAGTCTCTAAGAGCTTTCCACACCTGCATTGTGCAATATTTGCCCATTACTCTTTTCAAAATTCTTCAAGTTCTGTCAATATGTTGGGGATCATGGCTATACAGCAATTTTCAAAACTTGCCATAGATTTTCATGCAGATTTAAGTTAAAACTGTAACTTGGCCATTCAGGAACATTCATTGTCTTCTTGGTAAGCAACTCCAGTGTAGATTTGGCCTTGTGTTGTAGGTTATTGTCCTGCTGAAAGGTGAATTCATCTCCCAGTTGCTGGAGCAGGTTTTCCTCTAGCATTTTACCTGTGCTTAGCTCCATTCCTTTTCTTTTTATCCTGAAAAACTGTCACAAGAATTTCTATCTCTAATTAATCAAATTTAATGCTCTGAATAATTCCCAGAGGGCGTAAGGTTTAATCATGAATTAAACAAATGTCCACAACCGGCAAGAATGATCTGTATGTTTAATCATGGAGAGCTCTGTCGCCAAAAAATACATATACAGCTTTTATACCCCTTGACACACAAAGGCACTTTGCTCCGCCCACCTTCAGGAGGCTTTTTAAAACAGTTTCTCAGTCCCCTTCACCCTGGAATGTTTTCTCAGCAGTTTCTAACTCCCCCGCCTCTGTTAGTGGGTTGACACTACATTATAACTCTAACACTGTTCACACATTTATACTGTATTTGGGGTGAAATCCTTTAGTCATTATTCTTAAAATACAAATTAATCTATCAATCCACCCCTTTGACTAAATGTTTTCACACTCAGGATAAATGTATTTACAAGCATGATTAATCTCAGAGATTAGTTCTATTTATCTACTTCCAATCATAGGTCTTCTTTTTAAGACTTTTCCCTATGACCTTCATACGTCAGAACCAATAAACGTTTCATCCAATTACGGTCTTTCAGGGTCAAAGTCCTCGTTATCCCCCAAGCCTGGAGGATCGTATTTCCCACTCTCCTGGTCAGAGTCCGGAGTCGGTCCATCTCTCATCATTTGGTGAGATACTGCATTCACCAACGCCTTACTCACCAATCCTCGGACACAGGGAACAAAACAACAACCACATAATACAAGAATACCCATACAAACGCTGACCGCCCCCTAAGATGGTGGCTCCTATGGTTTTCCATTTACCAAACATTTAATCAAACCACCCTATCCACGATGTATTAACTTCTGAGTTCTCAGCTCATTCTTCACTTAGTGCAGTTAATTCTGAAAGAGCTCTGGTGACTGTCCCATCCGGTGTGGTGTTGTTAGGGGATAAATGTGCAACAATGGTTTATCATTCTATAGACACCGCCCCTTTCTGCCTGATCTAGAGCCAACCTCTTTTACTAAGTCATGAGTGGGATGGCGGATAATTGTTCAGAGATCCCTTTTACTGCATCCCTAGTCTAGCCAATAAATCGTTGTTGGTCGTAATAGATATAATTAATCCAATCCACAATTTTGTTTATTGTCACCCACCAAAAGAACGTGGTAGTAAATCTTTCCCCTAATTCTTTCATAGCTTGGTATCCATCCGGTACCCCCCTTGGAATCCCAATCGCATCCATCTAAATAGGGCTATTCTCCTTCTTGTTAAAACTCCTCCTACGTCTGTTTAACCCTTTCCTTGGTTCCTGGTGACTAATTCTAACTAGCTGAATCAGTAGAACCAGGGCGCACGTATCTAGCCACCCTTTTGGTATTCTCTGCCTTATACTGCCTTTACTGGCACACGCCTACCACACATCGGTTACAGGGGCTGTAAGGTTCAGAATTCTCTCCTGTGCTTCTGAACTGAAGTCAATCACATTACTACCAACTCCAATTGATAATTGGTGATGTCTTTGTTTCTCTTTACCCCCATCTGGATGTTCAGTCCCGCTCGGTCTCATATCCCCGTCCCCAAGTGTTTTTAAACACTTGAGTCTAGGAACAATCCGCCGTGGGGGCCGAACACAAATATAATGGGATTTTATAATCCCAAATTGCTTATTGACATGCACCCCACCCATTGGCTACGTCCCTAACCTTTATTTTGAATCCTACAGTCTGCCCTTCTCTGACTCCCATTTTGTAGGCCACTCGCCTTGACGGTCAGTATGTCGGGTCGCTTCTCTTCTCTTTTACTTCTTAACAATGGTAAGGGCATAGCGTAATTGGTGGTGGATCTTGACATATCAAGACCATTGCCGAGACTATGATGCAGCTCAAGTCACCCCTATTCCCAAAAACCGCCAACCCTCTCCTGTCCTCAGTCTTTCTGCTTGGTACTACCCCATACTCACACCCTGAGAACACACTACAGTGATGATAGGTCGGGGTAGGAGATCTTCGTTAACAGAGGTGATCCCCAGACCCTAGTTCTTCTCTCTAACTCTGCATGTGTTCAGTGGTGCTTGTATGTGTTCTTACCTTTTGCAGTGGGTAACGTGGACCCAGGTTGCTCTTTCTGCTATTCTAATGGCAAAGGCAGTGACCAATATAACCTGATAGGGCCCTTCCCAACAGGCCTGCTTCCAGTCTTTCTTCTTTAGGGACTGGATGCTCACCAGTCACCTGGTTAGATAGAGTGGGTCACAAAACCTCTGACATACCGGTGTGGTTAATAAACTATCTTCCCACGTTTTCTGCTAGGGTGCTCTTAATTTCTATTTCTGCCTGCTCCGGTCCTCCTAACTCGGGCATTCTGTATGGTCTACCAAATCCCTTCTCCAATGGCAATAACCCTTCTTCATCTGGAGTTCTCCTGATCGTCATTAATACTATCGGTAGACCTTGTACCCCATTTCTTCCTGCTCTCCTGTGTGTTTTCCTTAACCCCTCTCTAATCATACCATTCACATCAGTATTCTCTTTCTAGACTGTATCTAGAATATTATTAGTATTTTGTCCTCTCCTTCGTATAGATTTATTATTTAATCCTACCATCTACTATCATCCCCCTTTTGATTTAGGTTTAGATTTTTAGTTATTTAGCAGACGCTCTTATCCAGAGCGACTTACAGGAGCAATTAGGGTTAAGTGCCTTGCTCAAGGGCACATCGACAGATTTTTCACCTAGTCGGCTCGGGGATTAGAACCAGCGACCTTTCGGTTACCGGCACAATGCTCTTACCCACTAAGCTACCTGCCGCCCTACCTGGTTCTGCTCATGTGTCAATATTACCACCTACCTAAACAATCACTTAGGTAATATTGGTAATTTATCATCCAATTGCCATCCCTTATTTATTTTTGAGACTGTCCCTTGCTTCTTTATTGCTCTTCCCACTTCCTTTGTCTTTTATGGCGGCTAAATTCGACTTTCATTCAGTTCAGAATCAATAGTAATCCAATCAATCAATCCCTTATCTTGTAAAAACACGAATGTTTAGTTCAAACTCTGTTCTACCCCGGCTCTCCCGGGCTTGACCTGAAGACTGATGGTTGGACATGACAGGTCCGTACTTAAATCTTTCAAACCTAACACAAACCCCACTTCATGCTGTAATCAATCAAGAAGATAGCAAAGGAGAGACAAAGGTTTTAGCCTGAACTCTGCTCAACCCTGGCAGCTTTTTCCTCTCTGTTTGAGGAGAGAAGCAAAAGGCTCCCCTTCTGCTTTCATTCACTGATAACGTAGGACAGCCTAGGTCACCTTTCACTTCACCCACACACTGAAATAACCCAACTAAGTCTTCCGCCTAGCAACAAATAATTAAAAAACTCTATGTTCGTGATTAACCCAGTTATATCTAATAGTCCACAAAAAAAACCCATCACCATGTTTCTTCTAAATATTTCTGGACTGCTAGTCCCTATCCTAAATTCTCCTATCCAGCTCCTATTATTACTATCTTCCTGATCTCATTACTAAATCAATGATCTAAGTAATAGCTGTTTTGCATTAGATTGTGCCTTCCTCTGATTACTGCAGCTCATTGCATTAATTTAGTTTCAAATACCAACTTGTTGTTTATTAAAGCATAATAAAAATGAAATTTAAATGACAATATTTGATAATATCTCAACTTACTTCTTTCCGTAAAAGTAATCCAAGATTAGTACAATTGACTAGCAACAGGTATCCCTCATTCAGGGAAAGCTCTCTCCCTCTTCTGTTATTTTATGGTTCACATCCTATTATTACCAAATTATAATCTTCTTCACACTTTTCACAGCACTATAAATTACCCTCAACTTGATAAAATCAACCATCCCAAAGTCCTCCTCTCATGCCCCCAGAACCACCAGTGTGGATGACCAATCAACACCAGAAAGTCAAAACAGAGCCCAGAGGCCATTGAAATCACCCAACAAACCGTTCCATCCCACAGCATAGTAAACACCAAGTCCTCATGACATCCACTCCCACCAGAAATCATGCACACTCCAAACTCAGTCAAAAACCGAAAAACTCCATAAAATGCACAGTGTGTGCTCCTTTAAGACCCATCACCTATGAACTGTTGAAACCTAAATTCAACATAACAACCCCCTTTATAAACATCCTACTAGGTGTGTTGTTTTTTATTTGAAAAACCCAATTGAAAAACAACAACCAAAAATAGCCAGGCCCCACTTAATTTGGTAGCTCCCTTTTACGACCTAAATACTGCCTAACTTCACTACTGCTCCCCCTAGCCCTGGGCAACATTCCAATGAGATAAGCTAATCTCTTTCTCCTGGTTATACATTTTGTTGACCTTCAATTACCATCAGTAATCTAAAGATGGTAAGTACACACAAAACATGATACAGATATCCCCAGTCCTAACTCATCAATAATCGTTTGTATCAATCTAATTCCTCATAACTAATCTCACAATGATTATTGAACCCCTAAATCTGCTCCATGTGATCTCATCTCAAATGATCCATTATCAATTATTTGATCAACCCCATAGGAAAATCTGTCTCCTTCTATTGTCCCTGTCGTCCCTGTAAATGTCATATTTCATTCATTAGCCAATACAATCACATACTCTGTGTAAGTAAGACATTATATTTTATCCCAGGCATCCCCTTAACATAATGCTATAGGAGACTTCCATCAATCCTGGAAGACACTATATAATACCACGTTTCATTAAGTTCACTACACCTCTTAATATAAACCTATAACCCCTTTCTATTAATTTAATCCTCTCAACCTGTTGTATTGAGGTTATAAAATATAAACCTATTGTTTAATAACTTCATAACTCAGAAAAACCGTTTATTTAATCCATCATCTTAATAGTAAAAAACGATATCCCATTGTTCACGTAACGAAACCAAATTATCGCTTTTAGAATTCACCACTTATTTTCATACCCCACTGATGTTACCCAACCTATACAATAAAGTAATAACCATTAGACTTTGTCAAAGAAATGCTTTCCATTCAACTATTCAACCTTCTGCTCGATACAGTCAAGCAAGTACAACTCTTTTACCCGGGAACTAGAACCATAAATTATTTTCCTTTGTCCTCAACTTAAATAATTTTCACAGCTGTATCACAATTTCAGTTCGCTATTCAATTTCTTTAACTGTTCCCCCTGATTAGGCCCTAATTAAAACAAATACTTGCTATTGTTGATAAGCATACATTTAATTATATTATTATCATTTGAACTACTTACTGTCTCTCACCCCTTTCCCCCTTCTCCTTCCTACACTACGGGGGAAGCGCGGGGACCTTGTAACATATTTTCATAGACCTTTCTAGAATACTTCTACTTCAGCTATCTAATTCAACCTTTCACATTTCTCAATCCACGTAGTAATCTAGGTCCATAGCCCCAATGCGAAAGCTTTACCCACTGTCCCTACCTGGGTTCGAACCAGGGACCCTCTACATACATTGCCAGTCACTCCACAAAATCCGCGATCCTTTCAAAGCAACTACTTCCAGTTCATAGAGCAAGTGACGTCACCAAATGAAAACCGCACTAGCTCTCACCTCATTCAGCAACACAAAACTCTCTCTCCCTGCACCTATTCCCTATTGAATAAGTAAGTCTTTCTATTTAACCCAAACCACGCTACAAATCTTCCATTCAACATCACCAAACCAAATACTCAGTAGTATCCGGTTACCACCCATACCAGCCGTTGAATTCACTCATACATACAGATTTCACCTTATGCCATTGAAATGCCCAATAAACAATAGTAGTTAAATGGAACCCTCTATTGGCTCTCTACTATATTATACCTTACTTCCATAACTACATTAGTTATGGTCCGATTACCCATTAAACCATATCACATAATCAAACAACGGCACAACCTTAAACCCATATGGGGCGGCAGGTAGCTTAGTGACTAAGAGCGCCATGCCAGCAACCGAGAGGTCGCCAGTTCCAATCCCCGAGCCGACCAGGTGAAAAATCTGTCGATGTGCCCTGAGCAAGGCACCTAACCCCAATTGCTCCTGCAAGTTGCTCTGGACAAGAGCATCTGCTAAATGACCGTAAATGTAAATATTCTCTACTTTCTCACCCATGACGACGCTACGTTTGGGTGAGAAAGTTCATACATATCGTTAGAATTGTATAGGTACCTCTCAAATAATCGCTTCGTGGTGTTTTTAACCAATTCTTAATCGACACAAATCACTTCTTCAAACATTTTACCCGTGGAACCAAAAAATAGACTGTCATTTCCCGGACACTGCCCTTTCCTTTATCTCTGCAGTCGCGATGGTTATGACCTGTTTTGTTACCGTATTTACACGGGGCCTTACACTCTCTGGCAAAATGACCCTCCTTGTTACAGTTAAAGCACTTCCTCTTATTTCCTCCCCTATTCTGCCTCCCTGATTTATTATAGCTATCTAATCTCTTCAACTCTGTGTTTAAATTCTCTAGTCTTTCCTGACTCTCCAAAAGCCATACTCTCGCTGTGTCTAGCCCCTCCTCGCTGTTTCTTCAAATCCGTTCCGCGAATTTTACATGCATCTGCCTAATCATAGCCTCTAATTTCTCTACATCGAGATGCCCAATAAATCCATACCTCTTCTCCCAAATGGATCCATAATACATATTTCTTTGATCCCTTCCTAACATATATATCTTTCATTCCCCCGTTAATTCTCGGACCTCTTTAGAATATTTATTTCCCATGGTAGAAAAATAAGAAATCCCCCGTTTAGTAAGAATTATTTTCTTTGGGACTTATTATTTGGTGCGACTTTTGAGCAAATGTTGTGATCTGCTTTTGTAATAAACCATTTAAATTATTCAACCTGTAACCCAGAGTTTTTTAAGATTCCAGTTTCATGAAACGGATGGGACAACCATTTTTTTCTCACGCGACCTATTTTAGTCCCTTCCTTGAAACAATTATCACGTATTTCGATGGATCATTAGGTCTCACACGTATACAGCCTTATACGATTTTTTGCTAACACTATCTGTAACCCAGAGTTCGTAACTGCTCCAGTTCTATGAAATAGACAGAGTTAGAGCAAATCCCCAGTTGTTTATGACTCTTGACTTGTTTAATGTATCTATCTCACACGATGATAATTATCTCCCTTCCTGTTTATATTGTAAACACTGTACCCCGTACAATCTCAATATTAACTAGTTTATTTTGGTAATGGCCATTTACCTTGAGTCATTTCAGACCCCCTTCCTTCCTTTTAACTATCCTATGAGATTTTGGTAACTATTTTCTGCCCTTCACAATAATTACTATTCTCATACAATTTCAAAAGATTTCACCAAAAATCCATGAATAAATATTACTGACCTTCTCCTTGCAGTTGGGATTTAAATGCTTTTTTCAGATCTCACAACATCTTTATCGTTCATAAGATTCATCACCGGCCTGTTTATAACCTTAACGTCGAAGGCCAGGTCTATTCTATACGGATGCTATCATCCGCCCGTGCATGGTTTTCGGTGTCCTCAGAACGATAAAGACGTATTTTGAGCTCCGCTCGAAGGACCATTAGTCACGAGAATTTCTATCTCTAATTAATCAAACTTAATGCTCTGAATAATTCCAAGAGGACGTAAGGCTCTGGTTTAATCATTAATTAAACAAATGTCCACAACCAGCAAGAATGATCTGTATGTTTAATCATGGAGAGCTCTGCCGCCAAAAAATACATTTACAGCTTTTATACCCCTTGACACACAAAGGCACTTTGCTCCGCCCACCTTTAGGAGGCTTTTTTAAACAGTTTCTCAGTCCCCTTCACCCTGGAATGTTTTCTCAGCAGTTTCTAACTCCCGCCCCCCCTCTGTTAGTGGGTTGACACTACATTATTACTCTAACACCGTTCACACATTTATACTGTATTTGGGGTGAAATCCTTTAGTCATTATTCTTAAAATACAAATTAACCTATCAAAAACTCCCCAGTACTTGCCGATGTCAAGCATAACCATACCATGATGCAGCCACCAGCATGCTTGAAAATAAGGAGGCAGTTACTCAGTGATGTGTTGTGATGGATTTGCCCCAAACAAGGCGTTGCATTTAGGCCAAAAAATTGTATTCCTTTGCTGTGTACAAGATGCATGTTTTGGAATGTTTAAAAAATATATACTGTATATTTATATTATTATTTTCACTCTGTCATTAATGTCCTTATTGTGAGTCACTACAATGTTGTTGATCCATCCTCAGTTTCTCCCATCACAGCCTTTAAACTCTGTAACTGTTGTAGAATCATCAATGTCCTCATGGTAACATCCCTGATCAGTTTCATTCCTGTCCTGCAGCTCAGTTCAGAAGGACGACTGTATATTTGATGTGTCTGGGTGGTTTAATACATAATCCACAGCATAATTATTAACTTGACCATGCTTAAAGAGATATTCAATGTCTGATTTGTTATTGTTACCCGTCTACCAATTACTGCCCTTCTTTATGAGGCTTTAGAAAAGCTCCCTGGTCTTTGTAGTTGAATCAGTGCATGAAATTCAATACTTGACTAAGGGGCCTTACAGATTGGCGGAAGGTAGCCTAGCACTTTAGAGCATTGGGCCAGTAACCAAAAGGTCGCTGGTTTGAATCCCATAGCGGAGTAGGTGAAAAATCTGTCAATGTGTCCTTGTGCAAGGCACTTAATCCTAATTGCTCCTGTAAGTCACTCTGGATAAGAGCTTCTGCTAAATGACTGAAATGTAAATGTATGTATGGGGACAGAGGAAGGGTTAGTAATGAAAAAATCTTGTCAACCCCCTATTATTTCACACAGAGTGAGTCCACGTAACTTATTATGTGATTTGTTAAGGCACATTTTACCCCTGAACTAATTTAGGCTTGACTAAACGAAGGGGCTGAATACTTATGCATCGATTATATTTTAGTTATACATTTTTTATTGATCTTAAAGAAAATAGGATTTGTCTTCCACTGACATTGCAGAGTATTTTGTGTAGATTGTTGACAAAATATGACAATTAAATCCATTTTAATCCCACTTTGTAACACAATAACAAGTGAAGAAATCCAAGGGGTCTGAATACTTTTGCATGGCACTGTATGTGTAGAGTTGCAGGAAATTAGCTTTAAGACAGCACTGACATCTGACCTCTGACTTTGATCTTTGACCTCTACCAGTCTGATGTCCACTGGCCAACCTCCTCTGGTCTAGTTCTGGTGTGGTGTTAAGGATGGGGGAACATCTGGGGAGTGTACTGCTCTATTCTGGGAGAGGAGCCATGCAAATCTAAGTTTGTAACCATTATGCTACCTAGCCAGCTAGTGTTATGCTAACATTAGCAACCAATGCTAACATGAATTACAACGTGGGTGCTGTTTTAATGGCAAATCATTGCTGATTGGTGTTTGTTTATCAATGGGGGTTTTGCAAACCTATCTGATATTCTTTGGTTGCTCATATAATGCATTTAGTTTTACTTTTACTATATAACATAGGCCTAATATATAATGTGTCTGAAAGGATTTGATATTTCAGCCTATTTTTTTTTATCAGAACGCTTCTGGTCAGGTATAATTTGATATTTTATTAATGCACTTTTATGGATAACTGACATACATAAAAAACTAAATTGTAAAAAATGAAAGTAAAAATGCTCTCTCTTATTCAGTTATTGCTGAGTGAGAAAGTTCCTCTTTGATACCTCTTCCTCAAGTCCCCCAAACATACTAATGTTATACAAATGCAGGCGGAGCTTCATTAAATATGCACACTGTAGTACCAAGACCCACCTACAGGGGCCCCTCTGGATACACACTCTCACACAGCAGCTTCTGGGGACTAAACCCAATTGGGATATTCACACTAGGAATATTAGCATTCCATTTTCTATCAGTTCCAATGGTCTGCTTTGTGGGGACCATGATTTTGTCCCTAGTTTGTCAAGACGTCCCCCAGACGGAAGGTGTGCAAACGGGACAATGTCCCAGAAGGTCAACAAAACAAGAACACACACACAGTAGGATGCTTAATCTAGGTGTGGTCAAGTACGAAGGGAAATACTGGTGTGGGAATTCTCTCTACGGCCCATGTGTGTTCATTAATGGGAGCATAGAGGAGGAGAGGGTTGCCTTAGGTTATACTGTATAGCCTAGCTCTTCTTCTGGAGAGAGAAGTCCATAGTCTTACATCAATGTCTGAGAGTGACTCTGTCTGCACTACCACTGACTGTGGAGGGTCTTGGACCAGCCATTTCGTCCACTGGGCAATGTAAGCTGTTGGATGGAGGGATGGAAAGGCTCTGGGTAGTGGGTCCTCACTAGATTGATGTAGACTTATCAGTTAGGCCTATTGTTAATGTCAGGAAAATTCCCAAAGTTGACAGGTCTGCCAACGCAACCCTCTTTACTCTGTGACTTGGCTTTACTCTGCAACTTGGCTTCACTCTGTGACTTGGCTTTACTCTGCGACTTGGCTTTACTCTGCGACTTGGCTTTACTCTGCGACTTGGCTTTACTCTGTGACTTGGCTTTACTCTGCGACTTGGCTATAAGCAGCAGGGGAATAAAGGACGCTTATAGGCAAGTATTTAAACAGTGTCTGTTATGTTTTGCCTGTTATGAGGGAATGGGTTTTTGATTAAGTGTGTAACGTCACTGCGTCCTGGTCCGTACGTAGGAGAATGCCAGCATGTTTGTGGATTGCCAACACTGCACTTCAAATCAGAAATGTAGAAGTACACAGTTTATTAGGTACACCACCCCATTCACAAATGATTCGCTCCTACAGACAGTGAGTAAATGGCTGTGGCTTGCTATATAAAGCAGGCAGACAGGCATTGAGGCATTCAGCTACTGTTAGATTGAACGTTAGAATGGGCAAAACAAGTGACCTATGTGACTGAGCGTGGTATTATCGCCGGTGTCACTCCTATCAGCTAAAAACAAGAAGTGGCTCCAGTGGTTATGCGATCACCAACACTGGACAATTGAGGAGTGGAAAAATATTGCCTGGTCTGACGAATCCCGGTTCCTGTTGCGTCATGCTGATGGCAGAGTCAAGATTTGGAGTAAGCAGAATGAGTCCATGGCCCCATCCTGCCTGGTGTCGAAGGTACAGGCTGGTGGCAGAGGTGTAATATTTTCCTGGCACATGTTAGTTTCCTTGATACTAATTGACCAATGTTTCCATGCCCCGAAGAATTCAGGCTGTTCTGGAGGTGAAATACCTAATAAACTGGCCACTGAATGTATGATTAACCTGCTATCTAGGTGTACAATATCAGGCAGCAGCTGCCTCTCTCCTATCTGTCTGTCTGTCTGTGTCTCTGTCCATCTTGGACAGTCAAAAACGGATTAAGACAGGTTTTTTTGGGAAATCCATTGTACATAGGCTACATTGACTGAAACGTGTGAATAATTGATTTGACGGACAGACAAACGTTCACAGCTGTAGGCTACACTCCCTGACCTGGTTTGCAGAGTAAATGTAGTTTCTAGTCTGTTGGTTTTAGAGGTTAGAGCAGACCAGTATCTGTGGAATCTCTCCCACTCCTGTTCCATGGTTCCATATTTTTCATGGTTACACTAGATATTTCTGTGTCTAATTT
The DNA here is from genome assembly GCF_020615455.1 of Coregonus clupeaformis. NCBI lineage: Eukaryota > Metazoa > Chordata > Actinopteri > Salmoniformes > Salmonidae > Coregonus > Coregonus clupeaformis. The sequence goes on from NW_025534320.1 coordinate 87,499, forward strand.
GAATGTCAGCATTTGAATTGAGTTTCACGCGACGCCTTGTCATGTTTATTCATCCAGCATCCTGCTCTAACACACACACACACACACACAGAGAAGATGAATCATTATATGAAGATGATTTGACATTTATGCAGCTTGACAGATTGCTGGTAAAAAGTAATCTCTTTCACACACTCACTCACTGTCTCTCTCGCTCTCTGTCTCTAGATGCTCTGATCAGTCTGTATCTGTTTGGCTATGGAGTTCCTCTCATCCCTAACCTGATTGGTTTTGTCTACCCAGCGTACCTCTCGTAAATAGCACCTCAAAACATATCTAAAAAGTGGTGTTGTCATGCTCAGATCATATGCTCCAGGTGAAGGGTTAAAAAATAATGTATCACTTGTCCTGTCATCCAATCAGAATCAAGGGGCCATAGAGAGTAAGGAGAAAGATGATTACACTCATTGGACATGGATTCTTCAGTGTCACCTCTGACATCTTCCCTCTCCTGGTTCCCCCCTCTACTACAGCTGTCAAGGTATGGAACTGTGTGTGTTTGTGTCACAGGAGGCTGCTGATGGGAGGAAGGCTCATAATAATGGCCGGAACGGAGAAAATGGAATGGCATCAAACACCTGGAAACCAGGTGTTTATCCTTCCCGTGTTCCTCAGACACCAGGCCACCCTGGACAGTGTCGTCAACAACCTGAGTGATAAGGCCAAGAACATGGCTGACACTGTCACTAAAGAAGGTGAGACACAGACCCATAAACTAGATTTATATTGTGGAGATGCGGAAACGACAGTCCCAGCTCCCCGACACCTCAGTTTTTCCCCAACACGGCCAACGCAAAATGAATACTGGTGCGAGAAATGGTCACCCATGGCGCACGCAAACGTAAAGTGATAGCATTAGGCAACAAGATCTCTCTGGGAGAATCTGACTGCTTCAGAAAAGGCATCTGAAGCAGTCTGACTGCTGCAAACTCTAATTCAGCATGTACGGTACGATACTTAGTTATCCCGCATCTTCCAATGTAAATCTAGCTTACACACATGGTCACCAGATCTGTGTCGTCAAACTAATAACTTATGTTTTTCTTGTCATGTTTTCCCTCAAGAAAGACAAGAACCAGGCCCTCGGGAAAGACAAGAACCAGGCCCCTCAACAATGACAAAAACCAGGCCCTCAACCATGACAAGAACCAGTGACTGACCGATGTATGACCACTAAGCCTCAAAGACTCCCTCGATCCAATAAACACACAGAACAACACAACAGAGTGTGTGATGTCCCATGATGAAGGATGATAATGGACCCTGTCACGTGATCAGTGGCTGTTGACCACCCCTGCAGCACACAGAATAAGCACTTGTTTATTTTGTCACTCTAAGGCATTTTCTGCTTTATAGTCTGTATTTTTAACAGTCGCATGTATCAATCTTATATGTTAAGATTCCGATATCCTATTAATGTGGTTCCTTAGATGTTAAAGAACACTCATCCAGGCATTGTACATCTGATAACTACGCTAGTGTGACTGTTTTAAAGACGGGTTTGCAATGCAACCAGAAGCTAAGAGCAGCCACTGCACAATCTAACTGACCTCTAAACAATATGAATGTGCCAATGTAATCTGAAGCCTACTGTAAGGAAATCCATGTCTGTAGATATACAGTGAGCTCCAAAGTATTCTGTTTTGGCTCTGTACTCCAGCACTTTGGATTTTAAATTATACAATTATGAAGTGCAGACTGTCAGCTTTAATGTGATGGTATTTTTCATCCAAATCGGGTGAACCTTTACAAATTACAGCACTTGTTGTACATAGTCCCCCATTTTAGGGGGACCAAAGAAGTATTGGGACAAATTCACTTGTGTGTAGTATTTGGTCCAATATCCCTAGCACGTAATGATTGCATCAGCGTTGCAAACTAAGTTGGATGGCACTTTTCCCGGGAAGAATAATGATCACCAGCTAGCTAACGTTAGCTAAAGGCTGTAAACAAATGCCAAAGTTTAGCTAGCTTAGCGAGCCAGTGAATGATAACGACCATGTAATGATAAGAACTAGTAGTGAGTTAGCTAGCAAGCTACTTGGCATGGTTTTGTCATCATGTGAGTGAGGTTGATTGTGAAGTTGGGCATTTCCATGGTAACATTAATGGAATTACACTTTTTGTTTAGGTTGTGTTTCTCATTATAATAGAAATGAATGTTAAATAATGTATTGTGTCATTTTGGAGTCACTTTTTTATTGTACATTTACATTTTTACATTTAGCAGACACTCTTATCCAGAACGACTTAGTTATTGCATTCATCTTAAGATAGCTAGGTGGGACAGGAGTAGTAAGTACACATTTCCTCAATAAAGTAGCTATCAGCAAAGTCAGAGCTAGATCTGCACAAATGACATTATTTTACCATTCATTTCTATTTGGTACAATAATAATATATCTACAAAAAGTGCTGTAATTTCTAAACAGTTCACCCGATGATGGATGAGAATAGCCTCAAATTAAAGCTGAATGTCTGCACTTTAACCTCATAGTCATTGTATAATTTCACTGTCCCAATACATTTGGAGCTCAAGGTATAAACATGCTCTGAAATGAGCGGACTCTCCACTCGAGACTTACTCAATCACAAATCCACCCTTAGCCCCTTCCTTGTTCGACCTACCTTTGTACTAATTCACCAGATTCAACTAATCAAAGATTTAGGTGGGTTAGAGATGGGCTAGAGCAAACATTTCCCCATATGAATGGATTGGGAAACACGGTACTACTGTGCCACCCTGAGTGGCACAGTGGTCTAAGGCACTGTATCGCAGTGCTAACTTTGTGCCACTAGAGATCCTGGTTCGAATCCAGGCTCTGTCGCAGCCGGACGCGACCGGGAGACTAATGGGCGTGCGCGCAATTGGCCCAGCGTCGTCCAGGGTAGGGGGAGGAATGGCTGGCAGGGATGTAGCTCAGTTGATAGAACATGCGTTTGCAACGCCAGGGTTGTGGGTTTGATTCCACGGGGGGCCAGTATAAAAAAAATATGTATTCACTAACTGTAAGTCGCTCTGGATAAGAGCGTGCTAAATGACTAATAAAATGTACCCTAGGGGCTAATGGAAGTGTCTAGGGAGTAGAGGCTAGGGGTATGTTTGGTATAGGGCCATATCTCTGAGCAGGTCATCATTTCTTACAGAGGTAGCCATGTTTTTTTAGTTTCTTGTAATTAGTGCATACAGATAGCATGTCCCCCTAATGTCTGCAGATCTGTGCCAAAAATTGAACTTGATCACCCATCCTGAAAAAATTATTATTTGTGTATGTAAACTGAACTGGAAAGTCTTTGTTTGTTTATTTGTTTGTTTAGTACGGTCTCTCTATTCTCATCTTATTATCTTTTAACAAATCAAACTGGAACTTGGGTAAATAGAAGAGGTTGAATGTGCAGTCTGTACTCAATTGTTTACACTTTTCCACAACTGGAGTCAGTTATACCATGCCTTTTTCAGTTCTTTAAGAAATTAATTTATTTCAGACTATTTAGGAAAGGTAAATAACTCATTGATCCTCACATTTATGGCATACCCCTTTCAGAGGAATCTGGCAATTCAATTATCAATAAATGTAACTACCAGGGGAGAAAGGGAAAAGCAGCAGTACTGCATATATCAAGGCTGGAGTGGAATAGCCCTGCACTAAGACGTTGCTATGCCCTGTAAACCTGTGCTCAGTACATTTGCAGGGGTATACAGGAAGTGTAATCATCCGGGATGTAGTGAGTGTTTTGGTGAACGTTCATGCTCAGGCTAGTCTGAATGGAAGGCCCTTGTGTCCATGCTGGGAGTGTAATGTCTGGAAAAACTGACGGACAGAGATTGAGAATGGCCACACATACTCACTGCCACAGGGACTGTGTGTGGTGTGTGTGTGTGTGTGTTTTGTGTAGTAATGTGTGGGAACCTGACAAAAGTCTATAAATGCACTCCCTTTGCTCAAACCAGAGGCCAGACTGTGGGTATGGGGTGGATAGGCAGAGCCTTGCATGTCTAGCTTATCCCTGTTTCTCCCTCCTCCCTGGGGCTTTTCTCCCCAGCTGTTCCCTTTACTGTCCCCAGCCATTATACACACGTGTGTGTGTGTGTGTGTGGTCTTGAGTTTCCTTGAGGCCTGCAGTGGTAGGCATTGCAGTACTCTAACCTACTGACAGGGGAGTTCAATACTCTTTACAGGCAGTCACAGGCTTTAGTTCCAGCCCTGGTCCTGCAGAGCTAGCACAGATCAAATCACATCAAAACAGAGAAACAGCAGACAGAGGGGAAGGTCAATGGTGTGGTAGTAAAGTGGTGGTTTCTATATGGAGGTGGAAGTAATGGTTATGGTTGTGTAGAGGAGGTGGTTGGGTGAACTATGCTCCTGTGCATGAGTAACCAGAGTAATGTTGTCCTGGTGTGGGACTGTCTAACGCTGTGTGAGGATCTTAATTCTGTGTTCAGTGGACCAGCTTTCCATGTCATAGACTGTTGCCCCTCAGCACCTGCAGTAAGTGCTAGCTGCAGCAGGAAAGTCAGCAGTCTGACTGAGGGAGGTTTTGTATGACTCTAAATCACTGTGTGAAGAGCTCTGTGCCCTCCATAATCACCCATACCATAGTAATCTCCCTGCATCTTCAGCTTGGACACCAGTGATGGTAAGAGTGTACTCAGTACCTGATCTACTGCCACTGAATCTAGATGGTGTTCCAGACTGAGGGGTTTTTACTTTATAGATGAGGAGTTTAGGAGCCTGTCCAGGTTTCAGCAGGTACCAGTTCATGTCATCATCAACACCAGTTGAACTTGGGCAACAGCACTGATAGACACACTCTCTCCCAGATCTAACAGACGTTGATTAATTATCTTCCATTCAGGGACACGTTGTGCAGATGACTCTGAAATGGAGGATAATTATCTTTGATTAGACACAATAATCTAAATAAAGGCATTAATCGTGTTCATGTGCAAACATGTAGAGAGCCCATTAAAACCTTTTAAAACCAGTAGACGACAATGAGAGATGCTGAGAGTTTCTCACCTGAGTCTGGAGGAACCGCAGCATAATCAGGCAGTGGAATCAGGGTATTATCTTCGTAATCTGCATCTAGCATCATCTGTGGCTCTAAGAAGATTGAACAGACTGAACCCAACGTATGATAAGCTGCAGTCTTAGTGTCAGAGCAGTGAGGTTCGAACAGCTATGCAAAAACACCACTCTATAGGCAAACACACACCTGCTGGTGTGAAAGAGAGAGAGAGAGAGGAGACAGAGAAACAAAGCGAGACAGATTCAGAAAGAGAGAGATACTTATAACTTTTATATCTGTTATTTTGCTGTTAGCTATGAGTTATTCCATTCTAGGGGGTCAACTATAGATGATAACTAAATAATGTATTAAAAGGGTAGGTTTCACCACCAAATAAAAAAAAATGTGTCAAGAATTCTATTACATACAAGGGTGTTATGTCAAGCTGAGCCCAAATTGTATCTGTTTTCAGGATGAACCTCCCGCTGGGTAAATTACTCATTACGTCAAATGTTAAGATAGCCAGGATCCAAAAGACGCCGCACAAATGGATAGGCCTAAAGGTGATGCCTAGCCTAACTGGAGCCTTACTCATTACTGTATACTATACAGTGTATAGGGATGACTGGCTGATATTTACAGGTTGATGGCGCCCTCTTGTGCTAAAATGGCGTCACGCTGAAGTTCAATTCAGACAGAGAATAAAAGTTATTTGTCAAACAGTGGCAGGCTCAGCGTCAACTGTTGGTAGAATTACGGGCAATGGAGGCTGCTGAGGGGGATAACAGCTTCAGGATAATGGCTGGAATGGAGTCAATGGAATGGTAACAAACACATAGAAACCACATTTGATGTGTTTGATGCCATTCCATTTATGCCATTCCAGCCCTTACTATGATGCCATTCCAGCCCTTACTATGAGCCGTCCTCCCCCTCAAAGCAGCTCCACAGACTGGGGCCTGCAAGCTCTTGTATTGCTTTTTTGACGTAAATAACTAGATAGATGTGTGCAGGACTAGGGCCCTGTGGATGGACAATCATGTCACATGACCTGGATTTGAACCTGTGTTGTAAAGCTTTTGATTGCAAACTGTCCTCCTTCCGTTTTAATGCTCAGATCTGGCACCATCCACAGACAATCGTTCATTTTTGGTCTAATTCTCATTTCGTAGAAAGGCTTAAAATTAAGGTTAAAATCTAGGTCATGACATGATAGTCCAAAACACATGGCCAGCAATGACAGAAAAGGTATAAACGTCCTCACCTCCGCAGATATTAGCTTGGCATAATGGTTAACTGAACTTTACCAAGTAGCCAATAAACATTGAACTTGGTCACCTGTTGCTTCAACTAGGTAGAAACAAAATAGATTTCGGATTGGTTGTACCTTAATTAAACTCCTCCCTCTCGCTTCGCATGGAACCATATATGCCCGACAGCTTGTACCACGAATATTTTTTTGGTGTAAACCTTTAACCATGAAAATATTAAAAGTTTTTTTGGGCTTGTTAATTGACCGTAACATTTTGGTTTGATTTGTGTTTGTGTAGGCTAACATTCGAAAATCAACAAGTTGGCAACACCGCGCCACTACAACAATGTTTGCCTAACTTCATAACCACAGGAGGCTTTTTTTGAATGAAAAATAACTTTGTGACAGATCTCCTAGCTACGATGTGGAGGAGAAAAGCGGGGTACAGAGAAAGATATCAGCTTCAGGTAACCGCAATAATAAATCCATTTGCACTGTAGAACTTTGCCATTTGCTTGGTTATAATGTTGCACTCTGTCAATGTTGTAACTTAAAACTTTACCCGCTAGTGGATACTTTTCGTTATACAACGTTTATTAGTCGAGTAACCAGCGCATGGCGATAAATTCTTTGGCTGACATGTCACACACTAACTATCACCAACAAAATACCAGTTGTAACTGAGGATAAACTGTAACGGAGACTAGCTCCAGTTAGAACTAACACAAACAAACCACAGAAAAAAACAAACGGTCAACAGACCAAATGTTATTGTTAACGGACTATTAATGACCATATACTAGGCTACTTACAAGATGATTTTACGACACTAATTTGGAAAATAGCAAAGGTCGGATAAACAACAGATTTCGTGCTAGGCCACTATTAGATTTCGATTTACAAGCTTCTAATGTCTAGCGCTTAACTGGTCCCTAGCCAAGGGGGGTATTTATACTCCTACATGAAATACGAACTGCTATGCTGAGGATGGCAGATTCTAGGGTGACCTGCTGTCTAGAAGCTTGAGTGCTACCTTCTGAAGTTCTGCTAAAGTTTGGTCTGTTTTGTGCCATCATGCCTACTCATCTCACTCATTGTTGACATTGACAACAATGGAGTTGACGATTGAAACAAGATCTGGGACCAGTCTAGTTCTTTGCTGTTGTAACATGTTGGCCTTTGAGGGTGCTATTTGACACACGTACACAGTCTGCCAGTACTGGATGTTTATGGAAATTAACTGAGAGCAAAAACCGAATGTTACGTTGGTCTGAGATGACCTTTGTTTACTACTGGGATTAACTGGACCTTAAGATAGAAAAGAAAGATAAGTCTATACCCTAGGGGGTGTGTGTGCGCATTGGTCTGGTCAAGTGACATGAAGTGTAATTGAACGTCTGGTGTGAGAATTCTCTACGGCCAATGTGTGTTCAGAGGAGCCTGTAGGCTATACTGTGTAGTTTAGCTCTTCTTCTGGAGAAAGAACTTTTCGCCGTTTGGTCTTCCATCATTGTCAGAGAGTGACTCCTGTGCCTACCTGCCTGTGAGGGACTCTGATCACATCACCAAGCATTCCAGACATGTTGTCCACTGGGCAGTGGTAAACTGTTGGGTGGAGGAGGGGGAAGGCGTGAGTCAATCCACATTAATGCCAGTGCCTGGAATTGATGCAATGGTCCAAATCTAGGGCTCAGGAAATTCCCAGGTTGACAGTGGTCTGTGACTTCGCTTTCACTCTCGGGCACTTGGCGGCATTTATTGCGACTTGGCTATACTCGGCGACTTGGCTATACTTCATGCGACTTGGCCTATACTCTACACTTGAAGCCTATACTCACTTGGCTATACTCTGCGACTTGATTTACTCTGCTGACTTTGGCTGGCAAGCAGCAGGGGAATGAAGGACACTTATAGTGAAGTATTTAAACAGTCTCTGTTCTTGTTTTGCCTGTTATGGGGAATGGATTGCAGTTAAGTCTGCAGCGTCGGTCTGTATGTGGGGGAGAGTGCCAACACTGGATGCACTCCAAATCGGGAATTTAACAAAACACCATTGACACATTTGAGAATACTTTAGATTTTGCTCAGTGTTGCTTTTAAATCTAGTTTTGTGACCATATATAACCTTCTGACCATAACTGAAACTAGTCATCAGTCTTGAAGATCATGCAGTGTATTGATTTTTGGTTAGATTGATTGATGTGGTCCTCTGTAGCTCAATTGTGGTAGAGCATGGTGCTTGTAACACCAGGGTAGTGGGTTCGTCCCGGACCACCCATACGTAAAAATGTATGCACACACATGACTGTAGAGTAAGCTTTGGATAAAAGTGTCTGCTAAATGGCATATTTGTATTGGACTATAACCGACACTGATGAGACAACCTGCAGAGGAAAAAGCCTGGTGCCATAGGTGTAAATGATTTCCCTATGCAAGCAGAGCTAAACCAAACAGAAGCCGTTTACCTGCTAGCTGGGGTTACAGTAGCAGGCAGCAGCTGTAAGCTTCTCTCTGTCCCAGCTCGAAAACTCACAGATTGAGCAATTTTTTTTTCTCCCATGAGAATCCATTGTACATGTGTTGACTAAAGTGTGTGAAGAGTTAATTGACAGACAGGGACTTTCACGGCTGTAGGTTGAACTCCCTGGACCTGGTTTGCGCTGCAGGGAAATGTAGTTGCTAGTTTGTTGGTTTAGGTTAGAGCGGACCAGTATCTATGTGGAATCTCTCCCACTCCTGTTCCATGGTTCATATTCCACATGGTTATACTAGATGTCTTATGTACATCAACTTTGAATTTGTGAATGTCAGCGTTTTGAATTGAGTTTCACGTGACGCCCTGTTCTGTTTATTCATCCAACATCCTGCTCTATAACACACACACACACACACACACACACACACACACACACACACACACACACACACACACAAGATGTATCATGATGGTTGACCTGTCTGCAGATATCTGGTAGAGAATCTCTCTGTCTTCAGGTGTGGTCTCTCATTTTCAGTCTGTATCTGTTGTTTGGCTATGGAGCCTCTCTCCTCTGTAACCTGATTAGTTTTGTCTACCCGGCGTACCTCTCGTAAGTAGCACCTCAAAACAAATCTAAAAGTGGTGTTGTCATGCTCACATCATATGCTTCCAGGTGAAGGATTAAACCTGATTCATCACCTGTCCTGTCATCCAAAATCCAGAATCAAGGCCATAGAGTAAGAAGAAAGGATGATACTCAGTGGTTGACCCTACTGGGTGGTCTCACGGATTCTTCCAGTGTCGCAGGCTTTCTCTGACATCTTCCTCTCCTGGTTCCCCTTCTACTACGCTGGCAAGGTACGTGTGTGTGAAGCGTTGTGTGTGTGTGTGTAACATTCAATATACAGGAGGCCAAAACATAATAAATCACTCTCCCTCTCTCAATCCCCCTCTGCCTCAGTGTTTGTTCCTGCTGTGGTGTATGGCTCCGGTGACGTGGAGCGGTTCTGCTATTCTCTACTCCCGTGTAGTCCGTCCCGTGTTCCTCAGACACCAGGCCACCCTGGACAGTGTTGGAAGTCAACAACCTGAGTGATAAGGCCAAGAACATGGCTGATACTGTCACTAAAGAAGGTGAGACACAGACCCATAAACTAGATTTATATTGTGGAGATGCGGAAACAACAGTCCCAGCTCCCGACCTCGGTTTTTCCTAACACGGCCAACGTAAAATTAATACTGGTGCGAGTAATGGTCACTTAATGGCGCCGCGCAAACGTAAAGTGATAGCATCCCCCAGGCAACAATATTCTCTGGGAGAATCATGACTGCTTCAGAAAAGGCATCTGAAGCAGTCTGACTAGCTCGAACTCTAATTCACATGTAGGTATGATACCTAGTTATCGCATCTCCATAATGTAAATCTAGCTATAAACACATGGTCACCAGATCTGTGTCCAGTCAAATAACTCATGTTTTTTTCTCTAAAGCTGTCAACCTGGCTCTCCAACCATGACAAGAACCAGTGACCCCGGCCGATGTATGACCACAAGCCTCAAAGAGCGTCCTCGAGCTCCGATAAACACACAGAACAAAACAGTGTGTGATGTCCCGTGAAAGGGGTAATGGACCCTGTCATGTGATCAGTGGCTGGTGACCACCCTGCTGCACACAGAATAAGCACTTGTTTATTTTGTCACTCTAAGGCATTTTCTGCTTTCTAGTCTGTCTTTTAACAATTAGCATGTGTCAATGTTATATGATAAAATTCCGATAATCCAGGCATTGTAGCATCTGATAATCTGCATGACGTGACTGTTTTAAGACGGTTGGAATGCAACCAGAAGCTTAGAGTAGCCACTACACAATCTAACTGACCTCTCAACAATGTGAATGTCTCAATGTTATCTGTAGCCTACTATCAGGAAATCCATGTCTGTGAATCAGCCACGTTGACTTCACAAATCCACCTTAGCCTACTCCCCTTTGAACTAACCCCAGCACTAACACACAGATTCAATAAATCAGACTTTGTGATAAGTTATAATTTCACTGTCCCAATACATTTTACAGGAGCTCACGGTATGTAAATATGCTCTGAAATGGTAGGACTCTCCACTGAGACACGTTGACTTGCCAGTCTAAATCCACCCTTAGCCCCCTTCCTTATTCGACCTACCTCTGTACTAATTCACCGATTCAATGAATCAAAGATTTAGGTGGTTAGAGATGGGCTAGAGCAAACATTTCCCCATATGAATGGATTGAAACACGGTACCAGGGGCTAATGGAAGTGTCTAGGGAGTAGAGCTAGAGGTATGTTTGGTATAGGGCCATATCTCTGAGCCAGGTCATCATTTCCTACAAGGTAGCCATGTTGTTATTTCAGTCTCTTGTATTTAGTGCATACAGTTGTATGTCTAATAATGTCTGCAGATCTGTGCCATTTATTTTAACTCCATCACCTGTCCTGAAAAAATGTTTTGTATGTAAACATGAACTGGAAAGTCTTTGTTTAGTATGGGTCTCTATTCTCATCTTATCTTGAATAAATCAAACTGGAACTTGAGTAATGTGCCGTCTGTACTCCATTGTTTTACTATTCCACAACTAGAGTCCTATTTTGCCATGCCTTTCTCAGTTCTTTAGGAATTGCAAATATGAGTTATTTCAAACTATTTAACTAACTCATTGATCCTACTTTGTGGCATACCCCCTGTGTCAGAAGATCTGGCAATTCATTATCAATCAGAATTCAACTACCACGGAAAGGAAAACCTTTGTTCCATATATCAGAGGCTGGAGTGGAATAGCCCTGCACTAAGACGTTGCTATGCCCTGTTGGCTTTAACATAAGTACATTTGAGTATACAGGAAGTGTAATCATCCGGGATGGTGTGGGTGTTTTGGTGAACATTCACGCTCAGACCAAAGTCTGAATGGGAAGCCTCTTGTGTCCATGCTGGTGTAATGTCTGGCTAAACTGACGGATGGAGAATGGCCACACATTGCCCCAGGGACTGTGTGTGTTTTCTGTGTGTGCGTGTGCTGTGACCTTAGTAATGTGGGAACCTGACAAAAGTCTAAATGCACTCCCTTTGATCGAAAATAGTGGCCAGACTGTGGGGGAGATAGACATGCAATGCTCTGCTAACGTGTCCCCTACTGTCTCTCTCTCTCCCTTCCTACTTCCTGAGAGGCTTTCTCCCTGCTGTTCCCTTACTCTGGAAAGTACCTTTTGTTGTCCATGCATACATACATGTGTGTGTGGTCTTCCAGTTTCCCTTCAGGACTGCAGTGTGGAAAGTGTTGCAGTACTCTCAACTACTGACAGAGGGGAGACAAATACTCTTTACATGCAGTACAGGCTTTAGTTCCAGCCCTGGTCCTGGAGAGATACAGATCAAATCACCATTTATTTCAAAGTGCATTTAAACATGTCTTAATACGCTTTACAAACAAATGATAATATAAAAATAAAACAAACAGCAAAAAGGTAAAAAATAGAGAAACCGCAGACATACAGAGTGTACATTGACACAACATGAAGGGCAAGACCGAGTAGGCTGAGGGAAATACATGGGGTTAAGACACAGAGCAGTTAAACATTAGGGGGAGTCCAGTAGGGCAGGAGTGACAGCCAGGAGGAATGGTGGAGTGATCGCAGGATAGGAGAATGGATCGGTTCTGGAGTATTGTGGCTTGATTGGAGGGGTCTGGTGGGCAGGGTCAGTGGGTGGACTGGTGGTTGGATCCTAGGCCAGGTAGATGTTGGGCTCACAGGCTTGTGGGCTGGTGGTCGTCTAAGCGGGGATGTGAGAGAGGCAGAAAGTTAGGGGGCGCACCTATATATTTTTTTGTTTCTATATGTGTTGTGTGATGACGCGATGCTCCGCAGAAGCTATAGAGGATCGAGGAGACTTGTGTAGATGGAGACATACTGATAGAAGGAAGGAAGACGTCGTGGCACTAGACCTGTAGTGTATGGGAATATCAAGTAGAGAGAGAAAGAATAAATATAGGCACAACAATTAAGAGAGAGAGTGTGAGCACGGGCTGTGAATTCACGCACGGGGGCACCTATCTGTGCGTTTCTATGTGTGTTGTGTGATGACGCGATGCTCCGCAAGCCTATAGAGGGATCGAGGGGAGACTGGTATAGATGGAGACATACTGATAGAGGGAAGGAAGACGTCGTGGCACTAGACCTGTAGTGTATGGGAATAGCATCAAGTAGAGAGAGAAAGAGATAAATATAGCTTCAGCAATTAGAGAGAGAGTTGTGAGCACGGGCTGTGAATTCGCGGACGACATGAGATCTCTACATAAATAGTATAAAATGTTTTAGAACTCAGCGTTTTGCCTTTTACACGTCTTGTCCGAAGACAGTCACTAAAACGGGACTACACATCAAGTTCAGGTATGTAACACGGAACCACAACCAGATCCATCTTTAAGAAAAATCCGTTAGGCAATGTCGGTTAGAGAATGTTGATATTGTGTAGGCGTTCCTCACAGACGGTTTACGCACGCGATTCTTGCCATGGTAAATATGGTAAGAAGAGTTTTTTGATTGCAAACCGTTGGTTCTACCAATGTTAAAATTCATCTGGACATGTATGTTGCAGTTAATGCATCATAAACCGTGTGAATTATCGCCAGGAATGGGAGGAGTGGAGATGATGGTCTATGCAGGGGATCTAACATGTCTCGTTTTGAGGGATGAAAGGAGGATTTGGAGGATGTGATGCCTGAATGATGCCACCGCCACCAAAGCGAGATGGCGTTCCTTCTTCCTGTGGTATTTATGAATGAAAGGGGCAGAGTAGGGCTAGCCTGTGATGTCGTATTCTAGACCCACTGACAACAAACGAGGTCGTTTTTAACTCTTACGGTTTCCTATAGCATGACCCCATGCAAGCCCGCCATGGACATGCATTGGTTGTTGCACATACACACACACACACACACATTAGGCTACATTCCACCAACATACGATGGCGAACGTGACGGCAGCTCTAAATTGCAGGTTGGGCGCTAAACCATTTTAATCCCTCCATATTTTCATGCGGTCCATCTGGACATTGTACGCGCGCTGATTAACATTGATATATGTGCTGTTGAGAGTACTTTCTTCCATGACTATCCTGTAACTGGGAGGGTGTGTGTGTTTGTTCCCGATCCTTGTGTTTGTGTGTGGAGTTCATAGTAGGAGGAGGGAGGAGAGAGAGGAGGGGAGGGAGAGGAGGGAGGGGAGGGGAGGAGGCAGAAAGGGGGGAGGAGAGAGGGGAGGGAGGAGGGAGAGGAGAGGAAGGAGAGGGGAGGGAGAAGAGGGGAGGGAGGAGAGGGGAGGGGGAGGAGGAGGATAGGAGAGGAGAGGAGGGGGAAATGTCTTTATTCTTTTGGAACTTCTGATGTATTTACTGGTTTTAAATATTTATTGTGTTTATTTCACTGTTTACTATCTACTTGACTTGCTTTGGCAATGTTAACATACGTTCCCATGCCAATAAAGCCCTTGAATTGAAAATTGAATTGGGAGAGGAGAGGAGGAGGAGAGTGAGAGGAGAGGAGGGAGAGGGGAGGGAGGAGAGGAGAGGAGGAGAGGGGGAAGGAGAGGCGGAGGGAGAGGAGAGGAGGAGAGGGAGAGGAGAGGAGGGAGAGGAGGAAGAGGGGAGTGGAGAGGGGAGGGATGACAGTAATTCCAGATTGGTTAAGCTGTGTAGCAGAGGGTAGTAAAGAGAGATTGGACCATGGCTCATGGCCATGTGTGTGGAGGTGGGTGTTGGAGGAAATGTGTGTGTGTCATCTTCCATGCCCACGTTATGGTTGCATCAGAGGACACATTCAGAGTTAGGATTAGTAATGGTTAATAGTTTGTAGGTGGTTAGGAAGCATCGATTGACCTTTCTAGCATAGAAAGTCAGATAGTTCGAACCCATATACTGTCTGTTCTAGCATGGTGATAGGTCACCAGCAAGTTTCTGATTCCTTTTTAAGAATGACGCATGAGTGTCCTAGAAAGTATAATAAGCACGTTATGAGTGCCACCTATTTCCTCTGATGTTTCATTTGATTTTTGGCTGCACCTCGGCTCACACTGGTTGAAGTGCTGTCTGTCCGCTCCTCTCCTGAAGGTCTGCTCTGCACGCTTCCTCTCCCTGCTGTCTGTCTGTCTGTCCGCTCCTCTCCTGCTGTCGGTCTGCTCGCTCCTCTCCTGCTGTCTGTCTGTCTGTACGCTCCTCTCCTGCTGTCTGTCTGTACGCTCCTTCTCCTGCTGTCTGTCTGTGACGCTCCTCTCCTGCTGTCTGTCTGTCTGTACGCTCCTCTCCTGCTGTCTGTCTGTCTGTCCTCTCCTCTCCTGCTGTCTGTCTGTTCCTCTCCTTCTGTCTGTCCGCTCCTCTCCTCCAATGTCTGTCGTCCGCTCCTCTCCTGCTGTCTGTCTGTCTGTTCCTCTCTCTTGTCTGTCTGTTCTTCTCCCTGCTGTCTGTCTGTTCCTCTCCTTCTGTCTGGTTCTATCCTCTCTGCTGTATGTATGTCTGTCCTCTCTCTCCTCCTGCTGTCTGTATATCCACTGTGTGTATGTGTGGAAGGGGGTGTGCTACTAAGTTAAGACCTGGGAATTGGGTCCAATGCAGACAGTCCAGAAGAACAGGAGAGGTAGCAGCTCAATGATTAGCTGCTACTAGACCCCCGTGGTGCAATCGTAACACACACACACATAAACACACTGGTAAATACAAACATACGCACGCACACACACACACTCACACACGCACGCACGCAAAGCACACACTCCACACAAAGCCCATCTTAATGTCGGGGCAATCTGTTGAAGTGATGGAATGAAGGGATTGTTGCTCAGGAACTGGGATGAAGAGGTGGTTTTAATGTTCTACAAACAAAGCTTTCTAATGTGAAAATATACATGTGGGACACTGAGATTTTAATGCTTATTTCTCTGTTTTGCATCACTCTCATCACACCCATGCAGGCACATCACGCATGGCTGCTCGCACACACCCAGAGAGAACAGATGAAGATGAAGCAGTGTGGTGATGAGAGGTGAACAGGAGAAACCCCAGTTCAGAGTTTGGTTCCATTCTATACATCTTACATCTGAGTGAGGAGTGAGTGAGTGGGGGAGGTGAGTGGGAGTGAAGTGAGTGGGAGTGAGTGGGAGGGAGTGAGAGAGAATTTGGAAGATGCCTGAACTCATGTGTACACAGAGTATCCAGTATGGTCCCCCTGGTTGCAGACACACACACCTCCTCTAGCTGTGATAAGATCTGCCTGCAGACGTCAGCCAAGGGGGGTGAAACTGGCATTCATTCATAAGCGTACACAGTCAACACATGCACACAATAACACATACACAAAAAGCTGGAGGGTGTGGGTGTGTATGCAGTGATACAGAAGACAGACAGACAGGCAGACAGACAGACAGGTGGCAGGCAGGCAGGCAGACAGGCAGCAGGTGGTGCAGAAGACCAGTGAGACTGACACACACACAGACACACATACATATACACACACAGCCACACACATACACACACACACACACACACACACACACACACAACACACAGGAGAAGTTAGAGAGGAGAGGAGAGATGAGAAGGGAGAGAGAAAGAGAGAAGGACAAAAGCAGAGGAGAGTGAGGCCCGGTCTGTGCCAAAGTGATCCCCTAATGTAGAGTTGGTTGGGCTGGTCCAGATGGATTTATACCATTAACTCATTAAAGCACTTCTTATCCTTCCATCTCCTATTCATCAGAGAAGGCAGGGAAAGAAAGATGGTCAGAGTGGAGACAGTCCTATTTGGGAGGAGTGTCATCAATCTCGACTCTAGCAGTCAAGGACGGAAGAGGGTGTGTGTGTGATTTAGACTGGAGTTCCACATTGTTCATGAATATTAGTATGTCTGGGTATCTAGTGTTTCTGTTCTAGTTTGAAGTGGGTTTAATTGAGTGTTGGTATTTGGTGTTAGAGGTTTAGTAACCAGTGCTTAGCCTCAGAGCTGTTCAATAATAAATACACACACACACGCTTGCAGAGAAAGCAGAACCGTATTTGAGGACTAGATTCAGACACAGCCATGAGCAAGGTGTTAACTGTAGTTAAAGCTTTGCTTATCAGGATAACCTCTAGTAGTAACGTGGTGTTCTACCAAAGTCAGTAATGTGGCTGTCTCAACTGGGGCTGAGGGTACAGGCGTCTTTACCTGGGTCAGTACATGGGGCGTCTCTACTCATAGTACATGTGACTGTCTCCTACCTGGGGTCAGTATATGTGGCTGTCTCTTACCTGGGTCAAAGTACATGTGGCTGTCTCTACCTGGGGTCAGTACATGTGGCTGTGTCTACTCTGGGGTCAGTACACGGCTGTGTCTACCTGGGGTCAGTACATGTGGCTGTCTCTCACTGGGGTCAGTATAGACTGTCTCTACCTGGGGTTAGTACATGTGGGCTGTCTCCACCTGGGGTCAACACATGTGGCTGTCTCTGCCTGGTCAGTACATGTGGCTGTCTCTACCTGGGGTCAGCAGCAATGGCTGTCTCTACCTGGGGGTTAGTACATGTGGCTGTGTCTACCTGGGGTCAGCACAGGCGTCTCACTAGCTCTTCTGCACATGGCTGTGCCCACCTGTGGTCACATACACGTGGCTGTCTCTACATTTACATTTACATTTTAGTATTTAGCAGACGTCTTATCAGAGAGCCGACTTACAGGATAAATTAGGTTAAGTGTTTGCTCAAGGGCACATTTAGCACAGGACGTCTATCAGAGACTCTACAAATTGGTGCATTCACTTTATGAGCCAGTGGGATAACCACTTTACAATAATTTTTTTTTTTTTGGGGGTGGAAGGATTACATATCCATCCCAGGTATTCTTTAAAGAGGTGGGGTTTCAAATGTTCCGGAAGGGTGGTGAGTGACTCCGCTGTCCTGGGCTTGGGAGGGAGCTTGTTCCACCATTGGGGTGCCTGGGAGCAGCGAACACAGCCTTGACTGGGCTGAGCAGGAACCATGCTTCCGCAGGAAGGAGCCAGTATGCAGAGGTGGATGAACGCAATGTCGCTTGGGTGTGTAGGGACGACCAGAGCCCGAAGGCACGGAGGTGCCGTTCATCAGTCCACAGGCAAGCACCATGGTCGTGTAGGACGCGCAGCTTCAACTGTGGCTGTGCGGGAGGGAGGAGGGGGCATTTTGGGAACTTGGGAAGGGGGACATCGAGGCTGCGGATTTGGATGAGTTGTAGGGATTAATGGCACAGGCAGGGAGGCCAGCCAACAGCCAGTTGCAGTAGTCAGACGGGAGATGACAAGTGCCTGGATGAGACCAGCTGGGTCGTGTAAGGCAGGGTCGTGATCAAATGGTGGGGAGTGAAGGAACCTGCAGGATCGGGTCACCGCCTTGATGTTAGCGGAGAACGATGAGGGTGTTGTCCAGGGTCACGCCCAAGGCTCTTCGCACTCTGGGAGGAAAGGACACAACGGAGCTGGGCTGGACCGTGATGGCGAGACTGCTGGAACGGGCAGTCCTCTCTCCCGCAGGAGGAAGAGCAGCTCCGCCTCTTACAGGGTTCAGTTTGAGGTGGTGATCCAACATCCATACTGATATGTCTGCCAGACATGCAGAGATGCGATTCGGCCACCTGGTTACTGGGAAGGGGGAAAGGAGAAGATTAGTTGTGGTATCGTCAGCGTAGCAATGATAGGGAGAGCGCTATGTGGAGATATGACAGAGCCAAGTGACTTGGTGTATAGGAGAATAGGAGAGGGCCTAGAATCGGGAGCTCCTGGGGGACACCAGTGGTGAGAGCACGTAAGCGGAGACAGCTTCACAACGCCCACTGGTAGGAGTGACCAGGTAGGACGAAATCTAGGAGTGAGCTACGATGCCCAGCTCGGAGAGGGTGGAGATAGGAGGATCTGATGGTCTGCCAGCATCAAAGGCAGCAGACAGGTCTAGAAGGACAAGAGCAGAGGAGAGAGAGTTAGCTAGAAAAGTGAAAGCTCGCATGGCAGAGAAGAGCAGTCTTAGTTGAATGACCAGTCCTGAAAACCTGACTGCTTGGATCAAGAAGGTCATTCTGAGAGAGACAGGCAAGAGAGGTTGGCTAAAGACGCACGTCAATAGTTTTGGAAAAAGAAAAGAAAGAAGTGATATGTCTGTGAAGCTAAACGGGGACTTCGAGGTTATTGAGAGCAGCAACTATCTATTTCTGAAGACGAAGGACATGGCCAGCGGTCAAGGATGAAAGACCAGCAGGTGGACAGTAGGGGAGAAGGTCACCGGAGATGGTCTGGAGAAGAGAGGAGGGGATGGGGTCAAGCTGGGCAGGTTGTTGGGTTGCTCTGCAGTCACACCGAGGATTTTATCTGGAGAGAGAGAGGGGAGAAAAGAAGCTCGAGCAGGTGGTGGGAGTGTGGGGAGTAGGACCAGCAGTGTCATTAGACTGGGACAAACGAGAGGGATGGATGTGTAACCTTTCTGTGGTTGATAAGTGAACCATGAGAGAGAGGGGGAGGATCTGCAGAGGAAGAGTTCCTAGGGTTAGAGGCAGATGCTTGAGTTTAGAGGGGTAGAAAGTGGCTTTAGCAGCAGAAACAGATGAAGAAAATGTAGAGATGAGGAGGGAAAAGATTGGTATAGGAGTTTAGTTTATTCGCCCGCTGCCCGGAGCTTCCGGGTTCTGTGAGCTCAGCAATGAGAACCGGCTTACTTGGGAGCTGGAGGGGGAGGACCAGCCGGGCCGGGAGGATAGGGACACAGAGAGTCAAAGGAGGTGAAAGGGAGGAGAGGAGGGTTGAGGAGGCAGAATCAGGAGACTGGAGGGAGAAGGATTGAGCAGAGGGAAGAGATGAGGAGGAAGAGGAGAGAGTAGGGGGAGGAAGGTTATGGCGGGCAGCATTACCATCTGGGGGTAGGGGCAGAGTGAGTAGTGCTGGAGAGAGCGAGAGAGAAAAAGGGAAACAAAAGTAAAGGGTGGAGACATGGAGGGAGTTGCAGTGATTTAGAAGAGCAGCATCTAGTAAAGATGAGGTACTTGCATTGCTCTGCCTTGTGAGTAGGGAGGTGAGAGGGTGAGGCTGAAAAAGAGAGAGGAGGAAAGAAGGAGGCAGAGAGAAATGAGTTAAATGACGTAGGGGAGTTAAAATTCCAAAACTGTGAGGTGAGCCATCTCAGGGGAAAGGAACTTATCAAGGCCGAAGCCCATTGATGAACTCCGCAAGGAACCTGAGGCATGATAGGAATGCTGATATGGTTTAAATGGGCCAGTGACTGTGACAGGCATGGAATTCAAATGAGGAGATATGACAGATGGTTTAGGGGAAAAATTAGAATGCCCACTTGTAGAGATGAGGGATTCCAAAGAACATTCCCTCTGACCAGATGCCTCGGCATGCGAGAACACATGGCCGATGAGGAGAGTATGTGGCAGGAGTAGCAGTGTTTTTAATAATAATCATAAGCACACGCCCAGGAAGTCGAGGGACTGGAGGTTAGGCATATTGGGACAGAAGTGTGTTGGCAGCAGAACGGGCAGTTCCAGAGCTGGAGACCTGAACCTGGTGTGAGGACACCAGGTAGAGAGCAGCAGCCACGCGGGTGTGAGGCTTGTAGAACAGTGCAGAGAGGAGAGAACAGGACAGGAGAGAAGAAATTGGACAGGCTGCAGCAAATGGCTAAGCAGAGGAGATCGGAAATGAATGAACTAAACATCTGGGAGAGGAGGAGAGCAGGCCTCCCTCACCAAAAACTTCCACCTCGGAAACCATAATTGTTTCACTGAACCACCCGAACAAAAAATCCTCCCAATCTCCACCCTTTTTCTAGAAATCAGGAATTGCTGTGAAACTACAGCGGTTCAACAGTTTCAAGAGATCAACCCACATTTATTCAGCCAGCTAACTATGACACCATATAACTAGCATGCTAGGCATCCAATAAAACACAGTGTTTAGCACCAACACTTGGTCACAACAGTAACCACCAGGAAATGTAAACGATAATAGTCAGAGTCTAGTTCTCTAATAACCAGCAATATAAACCTATATAGCTAGCACAAATATATTGTATTTAGCTGCTGTTGGTGGTGGAAAGCATACAATGGCTACTGTAAGGGGATCGTCTGAAAACGGCTACCTAGCTAAACACACAAAGCACCCGCATCACCAAAACAATGCTAACCCACAACAACCACCCACAGTGCCCACTTATGCCTAACTATGACTATAGCTAACCAGCATGCTAGCATCCAATAAAACACAGTTTAGCACCAATACTTGGCTACAACAAACTACATTAGTGTGTTAACACACTAAACAGATAATTCAGTCAGTGTTAGTCTCCTTTCATAACGCAGCAAAAATTAAACATTGGCTAATTCAGCACAATATATTGTATTCAGTTACCACAGTACAGTTAGCCGGGTCGCGGTTGGCTTAGCTAGCAAACGCTACCGTGTTGACTTCTTGTTTGAAAAACGGCTAGTAGCTCAGCTTCGTGACAGGATATGCCAACTTCACAATAACTACCTACAACAGCCCACGATGCCTAACTATGACGCCTACAGCTAATCAGCATGCCAGCATCCAATAAAACACAGTTTAGCACCAATACTTGCCAGACAACAACTACCAATAGTGTATGTTAAATATACTAAACAGATAATTGTTAGTTCTTTTCATAACGCACAAAATTAAAACGTTACATTAAATATGTATTTAATACACAGTACAGTTAGCTGGTCGCTGAAGGAACACACTTGTAAGACTTTGTTTGAAAAACGGCTAAATATTAGCATTTTTCGCAAGCAGCAATGACCTGTTGGCACTTAACTACAATCTAAATACACATAATTGCTTACCCGACAAAGCCGTTTTACATAAAACAAATAATTGACGCCAGCTACAGTTTCTGCATCAGTAGGGGTAATTACAGTAGCTACCAACTACCTAACGTTGATGGCTCAGATAATGAGGCGCTAGAAAAAGGAATGGTCGGCAGCTGGCTTAATTACAGGTAATTTCGGTCGCGGCACAACATTAAAACAACTCTCCACCATATACAGTAGCTACTGGCTAGCTAGTTAGCCCGAGCTTGTCATTCGCCGTAACATACTTACGCCACTACAGGAAACCTACAATAACTACCTAAATAATCACTTCAAATAAACTACCTACAATACCTAACTACAAAACCACTACCTACGATCTAAATACATGGTTTAAGGTTTCACTCAACACCATATAAGGAACCAAGCTTACCTCCTGTTAGAGAAAACACAACCCCTCCCGGCCTCTGGCTGGGCATAAACCCACCTGGGGACAGCACATGTGGCTGTGTTACCTGGGTCAGTAAGGCGTCCCTACCTGGGGTCAATAATGTGGCTGTGTCTACTGTAACAGTATATGTGACTGTCTCTACCTGGGGTCAGCACATGTGGCTGTGTCTACCTGGGGTCAGTACAGGGATGTCTCAGGGTCAGTATTGATGGGATGTCTCCTACCTGGGTAAAGATGTGACTGTCTCTACCTTGGGGTTAGCACATGTGACTGTCTCCTACCAATAAGAAGTCGGGGTAGATAGGCGTTTATGGGGGTTAGTACATGTGGCTGTCCCACTGGGGTAGTACATGTGGCTGTCTCTACCTGGGGTCACATGTGGACGTTCCTTATGGGGCTCAGGTACATGTGGCTGTGTGTTACTCAAGTAATGTGGCTGCCTCTACCTGGGGTCAGTAATAATATATGCCCTACCTGGGGTCCACAGAATCACTGTCTATTCTCAGTGTTAGATCCTATTCTCTCTTCTTTTATTCACCTTTAAATTTAAATCAGGAATAAGACCTAAGACCTCCAATAAATAATATTTCCCAGCCTCCTCCTCTCGCTCTCTAGGTTTATTACGGTGTGTCAGGCAGTGTAAAGTATGGGGTTGAGCAGAGCAATGACTACAGGGTGGCAGGGGGTAAAGCCAGAGCGGGCAGGAAGAGCCCTGAACCCACGCTCAAGTTAAAGGCACCTTCAGGGACACCTCCTATATTTCCACTGTGGAGGACAAAAATTTACTGCAGGTGAGAGGGAGAGGAGAGGAAGGAAGACAGAGGCTGGCGTTTGAATGGCAATCTTAATGTTTAGTGACTCACTTTGACTAACCCTGAACATAGTGTACTTTAGGGAATAGGGTTCATTTCAGACAAAACCAGAGAGAGGTAGGGGGAGAGGTAGAGAGATGAGGGGGAGGTAGAGAGATGGGGGGTGGAGAGGATGAGGGGGGAGAGGAGAGCGAGGGGGGAGGGGAGAGAGATGGGAGGTAGAGATGGGGGGAGGTAGAGGGATGAGGGAGATGTAGAGAGATGAGTGGGGAAGGTAGAGAGATGAGGGAGAGAGATGAGGGGGAGAGAGATGGGGAGAGGAGAGAGAAGGAGGGTGAAGCAGAGAGAGATTGAGGGGAAGGTAGTGAGGGAGAGGAGAGAGATGAGGGGGAGGTGTAGAGGATGATGGGGGGAGAGGAGAGAGATGATGGGGGAGAGGTAGAGAGATGGGGGGAAAGGTAGAGAGATGAGGAGGGAAGGTAGAGGAGATGAGGGGGGTGAGAGATGAGGGGAGGAGGCAGAGATGAGGTGAGAGGTAGAGAGATGAGGGAGGAGAGGCAGAGAGATGATGGGAGAGAGAAGAGATGAGGGGAGAGGTAGAGAGATGACGGGGGAGAGGCAGAGAGACACAAGTAGAGAGATGACAGGGGAGAGAGGTAGAGAGAGCTGGGAAGGGGGAGAGGCAGAGCAAACGGGAGGAGAGAGAAGATCCAACAGCAGGTGATCAGGACAGGCAGTAGGCCAACTGCTTTATCTGATGCATAGACATAATTACCATACATAGTGTGTTAATGATCTGATACACCAAGTCAAATGATGCAACTTAGTGATCAAAAAGAGCATTAATAAATAATGTTTGTAATGAAATGACATGTAATATCCTAATCATACCAGTTAGTGTGTATGTTGTGTGTGGTGAGGATAAGAGTGTGTGTAGTCCAGATAACTGATACAACAGGCAGTACCAGTTCCCTCGCTTAAGAGGCTGTCATACTCCAAAGGACATGCCTTCATACTGGTCTACTCTGCAACCAAGGCAAACAACACTGGAGGAACTTCAAACCATATCTACCAACAGTAGGTGGGTGTGGAGTGTGTGAGTGAGTGAGTGAGTGAGTGTGAGGGTGTGTTTAATCTTCTTCTTCTGTTGTCCAGGTGGAGGAAGACAAGGGAACATAGAGGATCCCCTATCATGTTGGTGGGCAACAAGAGTGATGAGATCTTGGGAGAGAGGTGGAGACTAAAGATGGAGGCAAGCACAGGTCTGAAAATGTTACAATTTTGTAATTTTTCTGACCTGGGTCTACAGGCCATAATGTAAAATTACCGAAAATATTGATTCTAGTTTGAATAGTGTAGTAATGCAAAAACACCAAGACACACAGCTCACCCAAGTATTTGATATGTATATTTTACCCAGGTTGGTATTGTTGAAATGTTGCAAAAGCGACTCCCTCCTTATAAGGACATTCTACTAACTCCGTTAATAACAATAATAACATCCATGTGTGGTTCCCAGGCGACTCACGTGGAAGTGTGTAGCGCCTGCTGGAGACGTTGCCAAGACCAACCACAACGTGACTGAGTTGTCTCCAGGAGCTACTCAACCTGGACAAGAAGAGAAACACGGAGTCTCAACATCGACGGAAATCAGCCCGAAACATCAGAGCCGAGAGACTGAAGGAAAACAGAAAGGCCATGTAGAGAGGAGGAGAGGAGAGAGGAGAGAGATGGAGGTAGAGGAAGAGAGAGGGAGGTAAGGGGAAGGAAGGAGGTCAGCAAGGAAGAAGAAGTGAGGATAGAAGACACACAGAAGAGATGGCACGGGGAGAGGAGAAAGAAGAGAGGGAAAGACAAGAGCGCAAAGAATTCAGGACCACTGTTGTCTTCTATACCTCCCTCAGTACCTCTCTCTTCCCCTGTCTGCCTGACCAGGGTCCCAACCCGCCATACAGTCCCACTGTAGTGGAAAAGATTTGGGGCTTGTTCGAACACGACTCGTAACCCAACCCTGCATCTGTCAGCACCAGTCCAACACCCCAGCCATTACACCGTGAATCCCAACATCTTGGCGCAGGTCACTAGATGTTGAGACTAAGGACACTACAACATAACAGTACATATCCTATAGATAATGATCGTGTGGGCTCCTCCCGATCCCTCTGGAAAGAACAAGGTGATGGAAAATACCTGAACTGCCTCTAACTGTCATCATGTGCAAAATGAGAATCCTCATAACCCATCATTCAAAAATGGACTAAAAATGGCTTCTAAATCATTATTTGAACTGGAGAAATGTTCTGATATCAACAATCACTAAGACTTTAGCCTGTGTCAAACAAGGGGAAGGACAGTGGTTCACGCCTGACCTGGAACCAGGAAAGGATCCAAGAAAGAAAGACGGGAGCTGGGACTGAAATGTTAAGAAGTCTGCCTGGGACACTTGGTAGTTGGACTGAAATGTTAAGAAGTCTGCCCTGGGACATCAGTAGTTGGACTTCTGGATGCAGGATGATGGATTGGAATATTTGGAGTGGACTTGGTGCATGTGAAGCAGGTATTAGATATGTCTTGAGGTGGGATTTGGGAGATTGGAAGAGAAAATCAGATAGATGGGAATACAGATGATGTATGGAATGTTGTGCTGGCTTTGGCCCTTGTTTCATGTGTGGAGGAGCTCGTTGGCCTTGTGTTTCTATGCCGTAAGTGAATCTCCTCTTCATACACAGAGAAGCACAGAGAGATGGAGTGACGACTACTCAACGGTGGGAAAGACACTTGCATTAGTTTAACGCCATGCAAATAACATCATACTGCACATTATATACACACACACAAACACATACACGCTTTTTTTGAGACCAGTGGTAATCACCAAAGTGTGGTTAATAGATAGGAATGAAAAAGGAGGATATTATTATGCAAATGTTTTTTATATTATTTCAGACAATTCTATTGGTTATATGTAAAGCAATAAGGTTGTTTAGTATAGAATATAGACTCAGGTGGGCTCAACGCAGACCTAGGGATCAGCTATAGCCCCCAAATCGTGGCAACTTTAACCATTAGGGTGGAATGCAAAACGGATCTTAGATCAAAACAAAGTGGACAAAGTATCCAACTTCTTACTTACAGAGAGTTAAAAGCACAATCATTTTATCAAGATTTTGTTTTACGTGTTCAAGTATTCATATTTAGAACAGAGGTTGGGAGCAGTGAGGATATCCAGCAGTTCTTATTCCAGGGGTGACTTGTAATGTAAACATATGTATTTAAATGTTATAAAAGGCATCATAAGGCTGGGGTTGTAGAAGACGGTATTGTAATGAAACAGACAGAAGGTTAGTCTTCGTTGCTTCCTAAATGGCACCCTATTCATATAGTGCACTCACTTTTTGACCAGAGCCCAAATAGGGTGCCAGGTTGAGATGTGTGTGTGCATGTACAGGCAGCAGTGTTAGCTTGAATGCAGAAATTCTACCCCATCCTCCTGTCAACCTATGTCTCATTGCATCAAGCAAAGGCCAATATTCACTGTTGTTGGAAACTGTGTATGTGGTGTGTGTGTGTGTGTAGGAGCATGAGGCCAGAGATGATCACACATTCTGCATGAGTCAGACTGCTCGTAGGCTCATGCACACACAAAACACACACACACACACACACACACTACTAGTACACAGCATATAAACTCAACATGAATACACATGCATACTAAGAGACAGAGAGCAGTTGACACAGAAACCTCATTATTCATGCCGACAAAGTGTGTACCTTTGATCATGTGGTTTGGAGGACAATATAGGTGTGAGGTTGTGTTTTTCTGCACTACTTAGGTTACTCAATGTAACGGATGTTTCGTAGTTTATCACTCCCTTCATCTCTACATCTGTAGAATGATTATAATGAGAAAAGAGGAGGTGGATGAGTTATAGATGATTATAGGAAGATAGGGGAACTGAGACATCATGTTTGCCCTCCTTGCAAAGATAGTAGTATTTAACATTTACAACTGGTGATCTCCACAGAACGGTTATTATAATCAGGAGAAGGGATGGGTCTGAGGAAGAATCTTCCCTCCCCGTCATTGGCTGAACACCTTGGGGGATGGGGCATCAAATGGATCCAGAGATGACCCAATGAGAAGGTGTCTTTTTCGGTGGGTGTAGTAAAGAGGGTTGATCTGTCACAAATTTAGATTTTTCTCACAAAGATATCAACAACATGATTTACGGAGAGTCTGACTTTGTGAATGTCAAATTAGGAATGGGTTTAGAGAGCATTCTATAATGACTGTGAAATGGGACAAAGAGGGTTGGTTAAGGCTGAAGATTGGAAACACAGAACAGAGCTGAAATGGGATGATAGAATAGATTATAGAAGCCAGATAGTGAAAGTGTGTTCTACGTAGTTTCTATGACCCAAAGTTCACTGAGTGATAGAAAGTATGATGGAAACAGGGTATGTAAAGAGGAAAAAGGTAGAGTATATTAAGGTAGTAATCAGAACATGTTGAAATAAATGAGGGAATTTATACTCAGATCATATATCAGCTGACTTAGTAAAACCTAAACAGTTAAATATCTGGAAGGGACTGGATAGGGACAGGGTTAAATATTAGGTTTAGGGGAACTTCCGCCATATTGTTGGCAACTGTCTGCTCTGCACAAACACAAAACGTGGGAAGCGCCCTCGAAGTTGCTCGATGGGACTGAGGTGCAATGACTTCTGGGTAGTGTAGTTCATCATCTTGCCCTCTCCTGCATGGCCCAAAGGTGTTCTCAAGCTATGTAGAACCAATAAGGAACAAAAAATTGACATATGTATTTGTTATAATTGCACTAATAATTAGTTTTGGTTGAAAAAGTGTGTATGTTTTAGTCATATTGCTTTTGTAAAATATGGTTTTTTGTTTGAACCTTTTTACATAATGACATAGAATTTATTATTTTTATTGTAATTATTATTTAGTATTATTTGTAGCAAGAAGTTTCCTATTATAATGTAAATTGTGGAATGCATCTGTAACAGAGATGAAAGAACACAAAAGTTTGGATAATCACATTCAAGGTTTTTTTTATTTATATTTTATGTATAAAAATGAAGAATCAAAGTTCTTGAAATGTCGATTGATGACCTCATGTTTTAAGTGAATGATGGAAGTGATTAAGTTAATATAGACTGTTATTTAAAATAGGGACGTATACACATTATTGTGCAACAAAACTGATTGGTCAAACATTAAAGAAGGAATGAAATTCAACAAATAATTTAACAAGGCACACCTGTTAATTGAAATGAATCAGTGACTACCAAGATGCTGAGAGAATGCCAAGGGAAAAAAAAAAGAATAAAATATATTTCATAGTTTTGATGTTCACATTCACACTGTAGAAAAATAGTAAAAGATAAAGAATCCTTGAATGAGAGGGGTAAAGTTTTGATATATTGTATATGAAGAAATGATTAAGTATTGAATCTGCAAAATGATTTTCCTAATAAACATATAAGAATTAAGAATCTGCCTTTTGTGTGTGATATTTTCACAGGTGTGAGAGATGACGTGAGTTTAGATAATCAGGTTCGAGACCTGAAGACTTCAAGATCGTTGGCTTTTAATGAACAATTTCCAAGGATTTTGCTTAGTGGGTTATCATGGTTAATTGTATAGATAGGTTTATATGGAACTTAATATTAGCATTACACAGTTGATTAAATAATCAAAGCTTGAGTGATGAAATTAGAACGAAGTTGTGTAGTGTAGGCAAAACCAAAAAGGAAGGGGAGAAAGTGCCACGGGATGATTGAAACTAGGAACTAGAATGACTGATAAATTCAAGACAACAAACAAAAAATATATCATTAAAAAATATATATATTAAGAAATGGGAAAAATATTTGAAAGTATAATGGAGTTAAAAGGAAATCTGGCATATCTTAGAGCCCCGATTTCTCAGACCTGAAGATCACTGACAGCCAATGCATTGTTCCAACTGAGCTTGATTTTTTTCAGAGATCCCAGCTTGTCTTGAACGAAAGAAAACATTGCAGCAGTTTTGCAGGCAGCTCATATGTGAAGTTCACTCCTGAAGCATGCCTGCAAAGCAAAGCACATCATCGTTTGAGGATTTTCACCCAGTGAGGTTGTATGGCGACTCAGTGAGGGGACGGTTGCCAGGGGCCGGAAGGGTGTGACCCAGGGATGGTGTATGACAGCATATAGATTTCTAGGCAGAGTGTGTGTGTTTGTGTGTGTGTGTGTGTGTGTGTGGGGGGGGTGTGTGTGATGGGGTAGTAAGAATGAGGAGATCTGAGGTAGAGCCCGGGATAATGAGGGTGAACGCACCGATAACACACTAAACTCACACACACACACCCTTCACGCGCCTCCGTTACACAACACACACTCTGATGCCATCCTTGCCGAAAGTGTAAAAGAATTAGCCTTCAAAATCACTGACAGATGCTGTTGACATACAACACACACCCGCTAATATTGTTTTAAAAATACACCATCAAAAAACACAAACACAGTTCACCCTGTTTTAACATAGAGGTATAACACAAACAAGACGTTATAATACCAACCCAGGGTTTAATGAAGTTAAGGATCTCATGGAGAGAGAATGGAGTTTCTACAGCGGATATGAGTCAGGAGAGAGAGGGGGAAGAAAGAACAGGGAGAGAGCGAGAGAGTGCCCCTTCAGTCACCACCAGAGTTATATATTGTATAGAGAGACTATGAAGCCATGTGTGGTTTAACACACATAACCATGATAATGCTTTAGATAAATAATCATCCGAGGCAGCCATTTTAGCACTGCTGGGGGGCTACTGACAGTAAATTCAGGGGATTGGTGAATTTTAAAACAAGCTAATTTAACAGAAATACATCTTAGTTTTGAAAATGGGTTTTAAAACCGGTATCTGGCATCGCCACAAGACTGTGTTCACCCGGTGACTAAAGCCTAGGTTTGGAGCTAATACGAATCATATGAATCCCAGGTTTGGTTAATCTATCACAGGAGGTTCACAAACTATCTCTGTTACATGCCCAACAACTGCTAAACCGAACTAGAACTAGAAATAGTAATGTGAGAATTCAATTAGACTGATCTAGATTCTTAGCATACTGAATGTCTCCGGGTTGGGTGTGTGCTCTCCAGCCACATCTGATGTTGATGCGCACACTTTCAGAGAGGGAGAGAGAGGGAGGGGGTGAGCGAGAGGGGGGAGAGGGGTGAGGAGAGGGAGGGAGGGGAGAGGGGTGGAGCGAGGAGGGAGGGAGAGAGGAGAGACAGAGGGAGGGGAGAAAGAGAGGAACGAGAGATGATGGAAGAAAGATGGAGGGAAAAAGAAAGGAGAGAGAGAGAGACATAAGGAGAGAATGAAAGTAAATGTACATAGCATAATTTCACACCCAGAAGGCAATGCAGTAAATGCTCCCCCCCCTCATTTCCCTCCCCCCTGCCATTTTTAGCCCGGTTAAACACTAAGGGGGAATGATCTATAGACTGCACTGTAGGGGAAACTGGGCCAGAGCTGGGTGTGTGTATGTGGGTGGTGTGTGTGTTTGTGTGAATGTGTGTGTGTGTTTGCGTGATCGACTATAGTGAAAAATAGAGCGATTTCCCGTCTACCGACCAGGCCTAGTATGTAGTTGTATATCAGGTGGGAAATGAAGAGTCTTTCCCTTTGTAAATAACATTGAGTAAGGGGCCCCTGAGTGAATATGTGTTATTGCACCCTGCTGTTTGATCCTGTATCACCATTCTGTGTCCAGATGCGTTTGAAGGAATTGAAAGCAGTCACACTCGGAAAGAGAAAGGAAAATATTAAATGAATGTTGAGATAGATACATAAACGCCACAACAAATGTTTGTGCAAGTTAAATACCGATTGGTATTCGACTTTTGAACAAGGGCCACCTCACTGAACTCCTGCAACCACTGATCTAGGATCTGCTCATCCGCCCCAAACGAACTAACCACTGGTGGGAAAAAAAAATGAACTTAGATCGAGTGAGAGCAAACAGTTGAACCAATTCTGGTTTTTCAAGGGGGAAATAATTAGTGTGTGAGAGCGCTAGATGGTTGTCAGAAGCGGCGGAGGAAGGGAGAGAGAGGGAGAGGGAGGGGGAAGTAGGGTGGACAGACACGCTAGCCAACAGAGGGGGTGGCGTTTGATTGGTAAAACCGAGATTGAACGAACAGACCGTGGAACCAACGAAGTGCCCCTTTAAATCAGGAATACAGAGCACTCGGAGGAGAGTGGGAAATATCAGTATTTTATATGTTATCATCTTACATAACCACGTATTATTTGACGGTTATGTGGTTTGCCTTCCCTGATGTTGGCCATAGAATAGCAGGCTGAGGGAAAGAGAGAGTATGTAGAATCGGGTTTAGGCGAGAGAGGGTGGGGAGGAGAGGAACTGGGGGGAAGGGTTGACGAGAAACGATAAAACGTGGTAGCGCAAGAGATAGATATGAGAGGGAAGCAGAGATGCTCCAAAACAAGCTGGATGTTTTATTGAGGGAAGTGTAAATTTGCTTAATAGGTATTTGCAAGGCATGCATTATTTCCAACAGGCGAATAGCATAATTCTAACGAAGTAACACCATTCTAGAGATTAACTAGACTATGCAGTAGGCCTATTACGTAGTAGGCCTGTAAGCAATGTGTGTGTGTGTGTGTGTGTGTGTGTGTGTGTGGGGTGGATAAGGAAGAGGACACAGGTTCCATCCGTCAAAAATGCCTGCATTTTATTTTCAATCGGCAGAATAGGCCTACTGTGCATGCAGGGGCAATACACACACAGAGAGACCCATGAGTCATTGTTGGGAATTTACGGGTGGGTCAGCTATAGGGTCATATTGGATGCTCAGGCCATATCATTAGTCTACAGTGGAATCAATGACCGATTAATATGTGTATTGCCTAATCGGGTTAGGCTACAAGATGGTCTATAAGAACACTGCACAAGACACGGATAGTTTAACGGGCAACCGGTGGCCTATAGGCCAAGATATAAATTCTGAGGGTCGAGAAATAACTATATAGGTTGTCAAAAATGCTTAGGTACTTACCCTTTGTCTGGGAATGAGAGAATAACGTTAGGAAAGTTTGAAACTATTTGGAAAATCAACAGGGAGAAATAGTGTGGTAAAGGATGGGTAATGGATAATAGTTTGAAAAGTTGAAAGGATATGACAGCATGTATGACCGTTTTTTTGCATGCCTTATATTTTATCATGTGCATTATTTAAATGTAAAAAAATAGTTATAGCATAATAATATACACAAAACAATGCACACAAACAAATACACACACACACGACACACACACACACACACACACACACACACACACACACACACAGCCCAATAGAGACATTAATCTAAGTCTCCATAGTAGAGTAGATTACAGTAGGATTCTGAGAGAGGGAGAGAGAGCGAGAAAGAGAGTGAGAGAGAGGCCATTTTTTCTGGGGAATAGTTTGGTACAGTACTTTATTTTACAGGCCCCAGTGACAACTTGATATTTATAATGTATTGAAATAATGGTAATTTATAGGCGCTTTGATGAAGTATTAATTATATGAAGTTGAAAGGTATATGAAAAAAAAAAAGTCAAATGAATAATACTCCGGACTGCACATGTAATAGGGTATTGGAACTGACCAGTGGTATTACATTGTATGATTATCGCATTGTTGGGTTTTGAGTCTGCAAGAAAGATTTACTGTACTTGTGCATGTGAATTAAAAACTTGAATCTTGAAACTTCTATGCAGAGGTGAATTAAGAATCTGACCTGAGGTACAACACTCCTGTCAGCTGAGGACAACTCACCTGGTCAGCCCTGCCCCTGCACACACACACCTGCCCTACCTGGTACACCTGGTCTACCAACCCAACACACACCTGCCCCACCTGGTACACCTGTCTACCAACCCAACACACACCTGCCCTACCTGGTACACCTGTCTACCAACCCAACACACACCAGCCCTACCTGGTACACCTGTCTACCAACCCAACACACACCTGCCCCACCTGGTAAATCGGCCTACAACCCAACACACACTGCCCTACCTGGTACACCTGTTACCAAAAAAATAGGTAAGGTTACAACCAACACACAGTAGGCCGGCCCTTGGAAGACCCGATCGCACACCATCCGAGGTATGTGTGTGGTGGTGGTGTGGGCGTGGACACGCAAGTGTGTGTGGTGTGTGTGATTTAGACAGTGATGCACAATAAAGCCTGAGGAAAACATGTTGACTGTAGCAGAAAACCACAGGGAGTATAAAGCTTATTTTTAAATATTTCTCTCCTCCTCCCCCCCTCCCCCATCCCCCCTCTCCTCCCCTCCCCTCCCACTCCCCCTCTACCTAGTGGGGGGGTGTGTATTAATGGATCAGGATGTAACCAATAACAACATACGCCCAACAGGAAACTGGTGAAAACTAGGATGAAGGATGAACGATAATGTGTCAGTGAAAGCAAGGTATTCGCATGTAAGGAGCAATCCACTGTACCATAGCATCACAATATCCTCTCCCGCCCTCTCTCCCCTCTTGCTCCCCCTCATCCCCCCTCCCTACCCCCCCCCCCCTCTCTCTCTCTCTCTCCTCTCTCTCCTCCCCCTCCCCTCTCCCAATCATCCCCCCCTCATCTCTCCCCTCCCCCCCCCCCCCCCCCCCTCTCTCTCTCTCCTCTCTCCCCCCCCCCCTCCCTCTCATCCCCCCCTACTCCCCCCCCTTCTCTCTCTACCCCTCCCATCGCGCTCTACCCTATCCCCCCCTTCCCTCCCCCCCCCCTCCCCCCCCCCCCCCCCCAGCCCCCTCTCTCTCCCTCTCTCCAGGTGTCTAAAGCAGCAGCAGACCTGATGAGTTACTGTGAGAGCACGCCCGCAACGACACCACTCCTCGTTGGTGTCCCAACGTCAGAAAACCCTTTTCAAAGAGAAGAAACCTGCATCATCCTATAGGAACCGCCTGCCCATCACACACACACACACACACACACACACACACACACAACACACACACACACACACACACACACACACACACACACACACACACACACACACACACACACATACACCTCCCCATACACACACCCCACCGCCGACCCTGCAACAGCCAACAAGGCCCAGTCTGATATACATAGAGAACACACACACACACACACACACACACACACACACACACACACACACACACACACACACACACACACACACACACACACACACACACACACACACACACACACACACACAGAACAAAATAGCCATCAAAAGCATAAAGCACAGCTAGGGGTAGTGTCGTGTTTGCAGACACATTACACATTAGTGAGATTAGCCCGAGTTGTGTACCGAGGTGCTGAGGCGGTACTTCAACATGTAGCCCTAACTCATACTGGTTATGACTCACCCACAGAGATAGTGACACTCAACTGGAGATGGCAGATTAACTTCAAAAAAGGGGTTAGGACAATTATCTATAGGAATCTGCACAGTGCCTACATGAAGTTAGTATAGGCTGATGTATAAGAGTAATCAATGATTTATTGATTAATTGATTGATCGGTTGATTGAGAACAATTGATTGATAGAGGGGGTTGGGTGATGTGGAGTGGAGGGGTATAAGTACATGAGGGTAAGGAGGAGGTGGGGGGTGTAGGTGTGACCAATCTGGGGTAAAACCTGGGTCGATGGAAGAGTGTGTGAGACCCTCCCAGCTGGAAAGCTAGCCATTATCTGTGGAAGCTAATACAAGTCTTATGTCTCAGGATGGTTACCATCACTAAACCACCGTGTATAATGGTGTTGTTAGATATAGTGATGACTGCCAAGGCTTGCAAATATACAATGGTGATCGACCCTGAAAACCTGGTAATGGCATAATGTAATGTTTCCACGAGACATTGTGTTTTCGTGAACATGGCATTGAAACACTGAGGAGGTTGGTACATGCTGATATGTACCACTGGGTTTAAAACGATCATCTGCAATGCCACAAGACTGTGTTACTCACTGAGCTAAAGCTAGGTAAAACCACTTATAAGGTATATATAACAGTGTTATGCTTTGTGAATTGTAGTGGGTTTTTAATGCAAAATGGGAGTCGACTTGTGGAGTAAGTGTTCTCAGAAGACTATGATCAGTCTCTGTGTTTCCTCTAATGGAAAGGTAGGATTTAGGGAGGGTAATCTGATGCTAGATCTGTGTCTAAAAGGACGCGATTACACAGGCAGCTTAATTCAGAACTTTTTCATAAATCTTTTGATAATCAGATCAGCTCCTTTTCCAATAATTGGGAAAAGATAGAATTGTGAAATGTGGAAAGCACCTGATGAAACCATCTAGAGACGAATACTAGAGGTCATAGTTAAAGTGTCAAGTTTTTAAAAGAATATTTCAATTTTTAAAAATAATGTTTTTTAATTAATTATCGATTTGATATTTGTAATTATTGCCATACACATAGCATATACTGTAGGTTTATTACCCTTAACCTACACTTGAAGCAAAAGGATTAACTAAGATCTAGGATAGATTATCATCCCCAATCCAACCGAACCATAAGGGGTGTGTAGAAATATTGATTGTATCAGTGGTTAGATGCATCACTAGTTTGCCAATGAGAGCCAGCATACATCATGGGCTTTGCTTATTGGATCATCATGTATTCTATTGAGGAACAGGAGCTAATTACAAAGTGGGGTTTGTGTCCCCACCTCCCTCCACAGTCCCCCCCCCTTCTCCCAAACCAAACTGATTGTAAAAAACAAAAAGACACTAGAGAAAATTTTAAATAAAGGTGTATAAACTTTTTAGCATGTGAAGAAGTGATGACATTTTGAGAGTAGCTGTTTGGGTTTGGTTTGAGTTTTAAATGGAAGAGGTAGTAGATTATAAACAACAGGTTGTAAGATAAAACCAACCGAATTGAATAAAGTGCATCACACATTTTCCACCCCAAAAACAAAATGTGTTTTCTTGAATGTAGCCGTCGGAGAATCTTTTTCTGTGGACGACAATTTGCGAAAGTCTTCCGTCAGAATTTACTCTGTTTGTTTCCTCATGCAGCTTGAGGAAGGTGATAAAAAACACACACACACACACACACACACACACACACACACACACACACACACACACACACACACACACAATCCCCAGTGACTAAATGGGGAGCCAACCAAATTACAAAGCAGTGAAGTGGCGACTCGTAGGATAGCCTTATAAATGGACAGCATTTGAGAAAAAACCTGAAATATTAAAACACTGTCACACACACACACACACACACACACACACACAGTTTAATGTTTAAAAGGATATTTTGAGGGTAATCTGTATTTTTAATAATATTACGGAGTTATTTTGAATAGAATCGATTGATTGATTGGTGATTGATATTGATTGATGGTTCGTTGTGGTGTATTGTGTTGTACTGCTGGTTAGGACAGGAGTTTTACTGGTAGGTAGCATGGTCAGGAACAACATTCTAGCCCTAGACTTGAGAATAGTTGAGAGTATTTGAGGGAATAGTTTTAAAGAGGATAGAAAGCCTGAGAATGGAACTTTGTGGTGTTCCATTCCAATATAGTATAGGATAAGTCGTTAACTTTTTAAAGATTATGCAGGATTTGAGGAAGGAATGATCCCAATCTTACAGAGCAGAACGCTAGACCCCTAAAACTAATTTCTGGCCAGACACTGATCTCAGGTCAGTTTTACCTGGACTCATCATTGTTTTTTTCTTGTGTATGCATATAAAGAGGATGTTTACAGTCCCTTTAACTTGGTATTTGCTTAGAAATAACAGGTAAAAACATCTGCTTTCAAGGTTAAAAAGCACGGAATTACCAGGTTGAAAGTCCCAGTGTTACCACAATGTATTCAGCTGGGAAGGATGAAATAAAAGAATTTGGCTTGATAATTGAATGATCAGTTATTGATTATGAAGGAAAAATATATAATTTTTGTATCTGGTCGCTCTGAGTGTGCCATAACTCATGTTTTTTGCACACTGTTAATATTTTACAGTTAAATACCTTTACGTTAAGACTTTACTGTTAATATTTTTTGTGGATATTGCTGTTAAAAAATATAGTATTGAAAAGTAGAAACATTAATAAAAATATGATAATAACCTGCTGGCCTGCTCCTTGTCTTCTTTGCACACACACACACACACACACACACACACACACACACACACACACACACACATCCATCCACACCTGAGAATTTTACAGGTCATTTGAAAGTGACATAGAAGCTTTCAGCCAGATAGAATTAAACTCATTGTTAATTAAAAATATGTTTTATTTCAAAGAACAGCTTCTATCCTAGAGAAGCCCCGATTTCCTTACATGACTTGAGGAGGGAAGGCTACAGGCGGTGCAAGACGCACCCCTCCTCCGGGCTGCACAGCGAGGTATGCTACTAAAAAAATGCTAACCCCGCCCACCTGGCGCGCCAGCAGAGCTTATCAAGCGCACTTCTAGCGGTCTTTCCTGTATTTTAAACAAAAAGAAAGGCAAGTTGAGTGACCCAACGCAGCTTAGTTGATTTAAAAAAGGAAAGTTGAAACGCTGTTTTATATGATGGCGACGGATTTGTGGTTGATTATACCTGGATTTTGTGGTTGATTATACTTGTTGGGATTGAGCGACATGTGGCTGATTATAATTGTGATTGATTGAAGCCAGCAGCCCACTGCATTAGAAGAGTTATATTTTAACAGATCATCAGTTACAAACAGTAAGAACTTCTACCCATATTCATCATCATTACAAAAAGAAAGTGTTAAAAGAAGCAATTCTAACAGATATCTGTGTGGTAGATCTATGAAAATATGACAGGTTGTGTCACCTCTTTAATGCCTTTCGCACTCCCTCAGTGTGTGTGTTATACAGTGAGGTGAGGTTAATCAGTATGACCATGTTTATGTAATATATCTGGTTTTACTCAGTTTGGTGAATATGAGTGTGTGAGGTCAGTTGTCAGCAGAGCAGGAGAAGAAATGTGTTCGTTTGGCCATGTCAGACTCCACCGTCTACAAAGGTTTGTGGAACAATGGACTGAATTTAAATTAAATCTTTATTTGTATGACATTTTATGGGATTATTTTATTTCAGGCCAGAACTCCGTGCAGCCAGAACAAAGGATTGGTTTAGTAAAAGGTATATTCTTCTATCAAAGCCAGTGTCAGGATAAATTATCTTCACCACCACTGCAACCAACAGGGACCACTGTTCTGCTACAACAAGAGGATTGTTTTCGAGGTTAATAGTAAGGACTAGCCCAGACTAACCAGGAGATCAACGATGATAAGGTTTCTCAAGCATCTCTGACCAGAGAGAAAAGCCACTGGGTGTCAGAACCAAGGCGAGTACGGTTTCACAGATGGAAACCATGGTCTTAATGTTGGTGTCTTGTGGTTTCTTATAATAAACGCACACAGTTGTTGCAGGGAACAGCTACACCTTTGAAGCAGAAGAGATGCATGGCAATGAGGCAGCTGACAGAGTGTGAGGTGTACAGAGTGGAAGGTGAGTGGTTTTTATAGCCCTACTCCTTAGGGCACTACGATTGGATACATGTAACCAATATGGCAAAATATTTAACAGTCAGAAGGGCAAGGTGAAGCAATTAGTATTGATTAAATCTGATTGTTTTGTTGTTTGTCTCAACTTTGGCAGACTGTGGAGGCTTTCTGAGACTCCTTGGAGGAAAATTGACTGGGAAGGATATGGGTATGTTAAATCTCAAAAGTGGTACAAAAATCATAAACTTGAACTACTGATGCATCTAGTACTACTTTGCTGTTCATCAACATACTTCAATTAATTAATCAATCAAGTTATCACCCATCTCTCTTCCTTTCTCCATCCCCTCCATCCATCTCTAGCACCAAGGAGGATGGACTATATCAAGAACTATAAGCCTGAGGTAAAGTGGTAGGCAGAGTGGGGGTCGGGGTGGCAAGCCAGCTTCTTCAACTCATCAACTCTGTTCAAGACATGTTACCGGGCAGGTAACACCGGAGCGAGGTAACAGCCTCACCACACAGGTACTGGTGTGGTGCATGAGTGTGTGTGTGGTTGTGGCTTAAAGATGCAGTCCGGGATTTAAAGGGCAATTACCCACTTTACCTCAAAAATCTCCACTCCATATCAGTGTCTACGTATGGGAAAATGGGTGTTTTGTGATCTGTGGTTAGAAAGATTAAATAAATGTTAAAAAAATACTTCTCTGTGACATCACAGAGTAGATATAAGTTAAAAAACACAGTGATTTTAAAATGCAATGAGTTTATAGCCAGAGGGAGGGATTTTCTTGCTCTTCACGTCACCACAAATCTCAAGTGTTTGATAATCACTATATATTTTTGTACTTTTGATGAAATATTATATATATATATATATAATATATATATATATATATATAAAAAGGGGAGAAAAGTATTTGATACACTGCCATTTGAGGTTTTCCTACTTACAAAGATGTAGAGGTCTGTAAATATAGGTACATTAAACTGTGAGAGACGAATCTAAAACAAATCAGAAAATCACATGTATGATTTTTAAGTAATTATTGCAATGATGAATAAGTATGATAATAGAAAAGCAGAACTTGAATATTTGGTACAGAAACCTTTGTTTGCAATTACAGAATATGGTTTTCTAGGTTTGACAGGTTGCACACACTGCAGCAGGGATGCCACTCCCATAAGACTCTAGATCCCAGTCTCGGGGCTGTCTGGGAATACAGACTTTCAGCCCCTCCAAAGATTTTCTATTGGGCTCAGGTCTGGAGATCTGGCTAGGCCACTCAGGACCTTGAGATGCACGGAGCCACTCAGCTGCCCTGGCTGTGGGTTTTGGGTGTGTCATGCGGGAAGATCCAGCCACGACTCATCTCAATGTTTACTGAGGGAAGGAGGTTGTTGGCCACACATGGCCCCATCCATCCTCCCCTCAATACGGGCAGGCGGCCCTGTCCCCCTTTGCAGAAAAGCATCCCCCAAAGTAATGATGTTTCACCTCCATGCTTCACATTTGGGATGGTGTTTTGGGGTTGTAATCCTCTTCTTCCTCCAAACACGGCAGAGTGGAGTTTAGGACCAAAAAGCTCTAATTTTTGTCTATCAGACCACATGACCTTCTCCCATTCCTCCTCTGGATCATCAGATGGCTCATTGGCAAACTTCAGACGGGCCTGGAGCATGCGCGGCTTGAGCAGGGGGGACCTTGGGGGCTGCAGGATTTAATCATGACGGGTAGGGTGTTACTAATGGTTTTCCTTGAGACTGTGGTCCCAGCTCTCTTCAGGTCATTGACCAGGTCTGCGGTAGTTTGGGTGATCCTCACCTTCCTCATGACATTTTACATTTAATTTATCATTTAGGAGACGCCCTTATCCAGAGCGACTTACAAATTGGTGCATTCACCTTATAGCCAGTGGGTAACCACTTTAAATGTTTTTTTGTTTTTTGTGTGTATTTTTTTTTTGGGGGTGGGGGGGTAGAAGGATTAATTATTATCCCAGGTATTCCCTAAAGAGGTGGGGTTTTAAATGTCTCCGGAAGGTGAGTGAGTGACCGCTGTCTGGCGCGGGAGGGAGCTTGTCTCCACCATTGGGGTGCCAGAGCAGCGAACAGTTTTGACTGGGCTGAGCGGGAACTGTGCTTCAGCAGAGGTAGGGAGCCAGCAGGCCAGAGGTGGATGAACGCAATGCCCCGCTTGGGTGTAGGGATGATCAGAGCCTGAAGGTACGGAGGTGCCGCCTCACAGCCCCGTAGGCAAGCACCATGGGCTTGTAGCAGATGGGAGCTTCAACTGAAGCCAGAGGAGGTGGAAGAGCGGGTGAGGAGAGAACTTGGAAGGTTGAACACCAGACGGGTGGGCATTCTGGATGACCATTGATGCCCCACGAGAGGTGAGATCTTGCATGGAGACCCCAGACCGAGGGTGATGACGTTTTGAACTCTTCCATTTTCTAATTATTGCGCCAACAGTTGTTGCCTTCTCACCAAGCTGCTTGCCCTATTGTCTGTAGCCCATCCCAGCGCTTGTGCAGGTCTAAATTTTATCCTGATGCCCTTACACAGCTCTCTGGTTTGGCCATTGTGGAGAGGTTGGAGTGTTTGATTGAGGTGTGGACAGTGACTTTTATACAGTAACAGTTAAACAGTGAGTTAATAAGGTAATGAGTGGAGAACAGGAGGGTTCTTAAAGAAAAAACTAACAGGTCTGTGAGAGGGAACTTTTATGGTTGGTAGTGTGATCAAATACTTTTGTAGCAATAAAATGAAATTAATTACTTAAAAAATCATAATGTGATTTTTGGAATTTTGTTTTAGATTCCGCCTCTCACAGTTGAAGTGTACCTATGATAAAAAATTACAGACCCTCTACATGCTTTGTAAGTAGGGAAAACCTGCAAAATCGGCAGTGTATCAAATACTTGTTCTCCCCACTGTATATATATTGCATTTTTAAACATACAATCCATCTGCAGGGAAGCTGCTCAACATTTACATTAGTTCAGTCATCTAGCAGACACTCCATCAGAGTGACCACAGGACAACCAGGGTCAAGCGCCCGGAAGGGACATAACAGATCACCAAGGAACGGGACCCAAAGGACCCTCGGCACTGGGTCAAGCTCCCAACCGCCAGGCCACCAACCATCCAAGACCCTCCCACAGTTCCCCCCGAGAACTGCCCTCAACCATCCAAGACCCCCCCATAGTCCCCCCGAGAGCTGCCCCCCAACCATCCAAGACCTCCCACAGTCCCCCCCGAGAGGACATCAAGATCTTACCACAGTCCCCCCCGAGAGCTGCCCCCCAACCATCCAAGACCCCTCCCACAGTCCCCCCGAGAGCTGCCCCTCAACCATCCAAGACCCTCCCACAGTCCCCGAGAGCTGCCCCCCAACCATCCAATACCCTCACAGTCCCCAAGAGAGCAACCCTCAACCATCAAAGACCCTCCCACAGTCCCCCGAGAGCGGGCCCCCAACCATCAAGACCCTCCCACAGTCCCCCGAGAGCTGCCCCTCAACCATCAAGACCCTCCACAGTCCCCCCATGCCCCTCAACCATCCAAGACCTTACACAGTCCCCCCGAGAGCTGCCCCCCAACCATCCAAGACCCCCCCACAATCCCCCCGAGAGCTGCCCCCCCAACCATCCAAGACCCTCGCACAGTCCCCCCCGAGAGCTGCCCCTCAACCATCCAAGACCCTCCCATAGTCCCCAAGAGGAGCTACCCTCAACCATCCAAGACCCTCCCACAGTCCCCCCGAGAGTCGCCCTCAACCATCCAAGACCCTCCCCACAGTCCCCCCGAGAGCTGCCCCCTCAACCATCCAAGAACCTCCCACAGTCCCCCCGAGAGCTGCCCTCAACCATCCAAGACCCCCCCACAGTCCCCCCGAGAGCCGCCCCTCAACCATCCAAGACCCTCCCACAGTCCCCCCGAGAGCTGCCCCCTTAACCATCCAAGACCCTCCCACAGTCCCCCCGAGAAGCTGCCCCCCCAACATCCAAGACCACCCCCACTGGATAGAACAAGTAGAACTTTTAACTTTCTATTTTTTTCTAAAAACGAAGAAATGCGTTGTTGTCAGATATGGAGATAATGAACATGAGGTTGAAAAGCGGTGGAATTGCTCTTTAAGCACTTAAAAACATATTGTATGTTGTGCAACATTTAGGGACATTTTTGGCTGTGAACAATTTCAAAATCACGGTAAAAAACCTCTGGAGCATAATTGTAGGACTTAAACAACTCTCTCTCTGTAGTTCCGTACTCTACAGCATCAAGGCAGAGCAGGGTGGGAAGGCTCTCCCTCTGGTCCTATGTGACACCATGGGCCTGGAGGAAGGAACCAGCGAAGCTGAAAGATGAATACAATCCTGAAGGGACGAGAAGACGGTACAGGTGAGTAAAACTGGAAAATGGTAGCAGTGGTGGCTGGTGGAGGAAGATAGAATGAATAGAAATGTATCAAAAAGATGATTTCATATGTTTGATACCAATCATTCCAGGCATTACAATGAGCCTGTCCTCCGACTTAAAGTAGCACCAGCCTAGGTAGGAAAAGCATGTGGTGATAGTAGAATAGCAGTAGAGTAGCAGTATACAGTGTATTCAGAATGTATTCAGACCTCTTGACTTTTACCACATTTTGTTAGGCTAAATTCTAAAATGATAAATTGTTTTTTTTTCAATGCACACAAACCCCATAATGACAAAGCAAAAACAAATCTTTAGAAATGTTTGCAAATGGATAACAATAAAAAACTGAAATATCACATTTACATAAGTATTAGAACCTTATCAGTACTTTGTTGAAGCACCTTTGGCAGTGATTAAGCTGAGTCTTTTGGTATGACCTACAAGCTGGACAGATTTGGGGAGTTTCCATTCTTCTCTGCAGATCCCTCAAGCTCTGTCAGGTTCGATGAGGAGCGTTGCTGCACAGCTATTTTCAGGTGAGATGTTCGATCGGGTTATGTCCAGGCTTTTGGCATGGGACACTCAAGACATCAGAGACTTGTCCCGAAGCCACTCCTGCATTGTTTGGCTGTGTGCTTAGGGTCGTTGTCCTGCTGGAAGGTGAACCTTTTCCCAGTCTGAGGTCTGAGCGTTGAGCAGGGTTATCAAGGATCTCTGTACTTTGGTCCGCTCATCTTTGCCTTGATCCTGACAGTCTCCCAGTCCCTGCCGCTGAAAAAATCCCCACAGATGAGTGCCACCACCATGCTTCCCCGTAGGGATGGTGCAGGATTCTTCAGACGGAGTTGGATTCAGGCCAAAGAGTTAATTCACTCAGACCAGAGAATCTTGTTTTCATGGTCTGAGAGCCTTTAGGTGCCTTTTGGCAAACTCCAAGCGGGCTGTCATGTGCCCTTTATTGAGGAGTGGTTGTCTGGGCCACTGTGGAGGAAATTGATATCATTACATACTATACTGTTTAATTAGACATATATGCTGTAAAGATTATTGTTATATTTAGTATTATTTATGATACAAATTGTATGTGATAAATCGAGGACAATTTATAGTAGTGAGACCGCAGGATGTGAGTGTTAAATGAGGAATTAGTAGTGGAAATTGCAGGGAGGAAAGAGAATGGTGGCGATACAACTCGTTCAGGGCTGTTCCGCACATCTGCTAACTGTCACATAGATACGAGGATATACTTTCTATAAAAGAGAGAGACCACTCTGTTCATTGAGCTTTTCAACCATGAAACCATTTGAGTGGTTGTTGATTGCTTCATTTTTGCAAATCTTATAATAAAGTTGTTGCTTGGAAAGAATCTGCAGTCGCTCTTCCAATATAATTTCTACAGTGCCACTCTACCATAAAGGCCTGATTCGGGGAGTGCTGCAGAGATGGTTGTCCTTTGGAAGGTTCTCCATTTCAAAGAGGAATCAAGAGCTCTGTCAGAGTGACATCGGTTCTTGGTCACCCTCCCGGGGACAAAGGCCCTCTCCTCGATAGCTCAGTTTGGCCGGGCGAGCTCTAGGAAGAGTTTGTGGTTAGACTTTAATTTAAGAATGATGGAGGCCACTGTGGTCTTGGGGACCTTCAATGCTACAGAAATGTTTTGGTACCCTTCCCAGACCGTGCGAACAATCCTGCGGAGCTCTCAGAAATTCCCGACCCATGGGTTGGTTTTGCTCTGAATGCACTGTCAACTGTGGGACCTTATATAGACAGATGT
Organism: Coregonus clupeaformis; assembly: GCF_020615455.1. Taxonomy (NCBI): domain Eukaryota; kingdom Metazoa; phylum Chordata; class Actinopteri; order Salmoniformes; family Salmonidae; genus Coregonus; species Coregonus clupeaformis. The sequence continues at coordinate 132,157 of NW_025534320.1, forward strand.
GTGCCTTAACAAATCATGTCAACATTTGAATTTAACAGTATCAATCCATGTAGAAACATAAGGATGAAAGGAAAAGGATGCACCTGAGCTAATGATCTCATAGAAAGGGTTGAATATTATGTAAATAAGGTATTTCTGTTTTTTATTTTAAATAAATTAGAAAACATTTCTAAAAAGCTGTTTTCGCTTTGTCATTATGGGGTATGGTGTGTAGATTGTTGAGTGGGAAAAAAATATTTAATCATATTTAGAACAAGGCTGTAAGGAACATAACGTGGAAAAGTAAGGTGTAAATCCGAAGGAGTCTTTATCTTGGAGGGCTGATGGTTTTCCCCCCAGTTAACCGGCAGTTGTCAGGGATGGTGGTGGGTATGTAAGTCGCCCAGCCTGAAGGACATGATCCACTGTGTGGTCTACGTACTGAGCCTGCAAGGTACTTCTGCTCTCTGCCAAGATGGTGGACAAGCCTCGACGCCATCCGCAAGGGGACTCCACAAGCTGGGTAAGGAAGGAAGTGAGGTGTTTGGTGTCTGTGCGTGTCTGTGCAGTGTGTGTGTTAACATGGTTTTTTGTGTCACTAGGTGTTCCCAGCTGGTCCTGCTTACTAAGGTGGATGAGGCTGTCCCCCCCAGGGAGAGAAGACCTGACTAACGCTACCAGCCATACATAGAGAGGATGGAGAGTGCATGGCTGAGTTGGAATGAATCAAATTCACACATAGTAACAGACAAGTAACATAGGGTGTGTGTGTGTGTGTGTGTGCGAGTGTGCTATATGCCGTGTGTGTGTGTGTGTTGTTTTAGAGAGGAGTGTTTGTATGGGTGCCAGTGGTGTTGCAGTGAAGAACTACAGTGGAGTTTGAGTGGACATCCACACAGACATCCCCCTGCTTACTGCCGTGGTCAGATGTGCCACACTGGGACCGACTACTTTGATGATCAGTGGAGAAGTGATGAAGGGTAGGTGTGTAGATTGAATATTGTGACCTCAATGAAGTTAAGGTTAGGATAGGGCAATACACTGATCCTAGATGTGTTTAAATGGTAACTTTTAGTTATTGCTTTATAAACCTTTTTATTTAATTCTCCGAGGCTATTCCATTCTGACTTTCCCAGTTAGAATTTTCACTGAGTATAGAAAACATTAGGAACACCTTCTAATATTGATGTTTTGGGTGGGGGACCTTTTGATACACATGGGAAACTGCTGAGTGTGAAAACCCACTGCGAGTTTGACACAAACCGGTGTGTGGCACCTACTACCATACCTCATTAAAGGCACTTAAATATTGTTTTCCCATTACCTGAATGGCACACATAAAATATGTAATGTATCAAGGCTTAAAAATCATCTTTAACTGCTCCTCCCCTTCATCTACACTGATTGAAGTGGATTTAAAAAGTGAATCAATAAGGGATCATAGCTTTCACCTGGATTCACCTGGTCAGTCTGTCATGGAAAGAGGTGTTTTAATGTTTTGTTACTCAGGATATTGTAATTAAATACAATATGTGATGTAGTAAGGTTGTTTAAACACATCTCTGCAGAGTCTGTGATGCTATTGGTCAGATAAGACATCAACTGTATATGCTCATTGTACTTTTGTCAATACAGTATTTTCATATAACAACACTAATACTGAATAAATATCGTAATATCTAGGGCCTGACTCACTCAGACTTGCTCTCTACAGTTGTCAAACTTTCAGAAAGAAGAGAGATATCAACATAAGACTCATGTAGAGATGCAGCCTGGCACAGACAGTGAGAGACATCCAACATAAGACTCATGTGAGAGATGCAGCCTGGTACAAACAGCAAAAATTTTACAACAATCATTGAGTTAAAGCAGAAGAGTAAATCATTTTAACTAAATATTAAAGGATCTATGGTAAAAACATTAACCAGTAAACAAAATGCTGATAATGTCTTGAATAATGAAAGTAGGTGATGGAGGATTTTATCTTGTGAAGAGACATGAAAATGATTGTTTAGTGTATAAATAATCCTTTCCGCCTGTGCTTGGTAAAGATATGAGGGGGTCGACATGAAATGGAGAACACCCAGAATATGTCTATAAGTTAAGATATAAGATGGTTGAGCACATGCCGGAACAACCCATGCAAATTGTAAGGGGTATATAAAGGATTAACGGGACTGCCCGGGAACTCACTTCAGACCGGTCACCATGATCTAAGTTGACGAGACATCCAGCTTGTGTTAATAAAAATGATTCATTGAATATTGACTTTGAGTGTCCCTGTGTTGAATTTCCACAACAGTAGTATTTAGAAGCTGGGGAACCGGACTATAGATGCGGGTGCCCCACCTCTGGCTGACCTGGCGGAGTACAGTGAGCTACCCAATCATCTGGACCTTATTAACATGGCGGAAAGAAGTTTTAGAGAAGATAGAACAGACCAACAACATATAGATGCACGAAACCATACTCTGGTCGCATTACTACATCTTACCAGGAAATATAGGTAGTAAACAATCTCTTTGGAGTATGTAATCCACACCAATAATTTGATATTAAATGATTATGGCAGTAGGCTGATTACGTAATAGTATGTAAACACCTTAATCTCGCTTATCTTAACTAGGCGTAAAGGTCAAAATCGGAGTAAGCAAACACCTTAATCGCTCCAGTGATGTATTGCGATCGTGTGTATGTGCTAGCAACAGACGAGCGATCCCTCCGCTTGAGTGGGAGAGTGAAGTGAGTTTGGAACAACGAATGTATAGCCTTAAGTAGTTTTACATAAAATTTAATGTCGAACTCAGAATCAAATATTTTCCCCAAAAAGAACATGGTTGCTGTGGAGATGTATTTTGATTGGCAACTTTTCTGCATTATAGTGTGATACATATTGATATAGATGTGTATGTAAAAGGATATAAATATATTTAGGAAAGCAAGTAAACATTTTAAATCAAATTATTAAATTAATTGACTATCCACAATAACCGCATTATTGTGTGCATGTAACAGTATTGTCTGTGACTAGGTTTGAAGGGCGGGGGGCCGTCACCCTCTGGCTGATTTTTCGAAGAAAGACATAGTAAAATTTAGAGCACTGAGCAGCAGGATATCAGTGTTGATCAGATAACTCCTGGCTGAGTTCTTCACTGGCTGAATACAAGACACAGGAATGCTAGGGGCGACTCAACTCTGGGTCTGAAAAGCACACACAAACACATTTAGGAATTACCTTAAGGAATATTTCACCCAAATTACAAAATGACACATTGGTTTCCTAACCTGTAAGCAGTCTATGGACAAGGTATGGCAGCAATCGACGCATTGGATTTCTGGCGAGGTTTTGATTGCTCTTCTGGCGGATAGGCAGCCAACTTATCCACCATCTTAGAGACATCAGAGAAACTGCTGGCGCCCACCACGCCCTCCACACAGGGATTGGTGTTGAGTTGATGTGCTTGCGATTTCAGATACATCCGGCAAGGTTAAACGAAATGACAAATCAGAGACAGAATTATGAGTAGGGATCTTCCAGAACTGGCCTCCAACGTCTCGAGGGTGAGCTGAACTTGGTAAATATGAAAGCCTGACATCTTGCTACTTTTGCTGTCAGAACTTTCTCAAGTTTCTTCTATTGTGAAAGGCAATACAACCACAGGATATCCAGGCAGTGTGGGTTTGGATCAGTTATGGTATATTGTAGCATGACGATTGTGCTTTGACATTCATAATGCTTGGGTCTAATCGATCAGTTTTATGACATTCAACAAAAAGATAAAAATTACAACCGTGTGTTGTGCCTCTACATAGGTATCCGTCTGAAGTGGCGTATAAGCGATATGACAGTCAAACCCCCCACAGCCCCCCCAGGCCCATGGTGTCACAGAGGACCTGGGGTAGAGGGTTACGCCTTTCTGATTTAATGGAGAAGGTACGGAACATGGAAAGACAAGATAGTAGCACATAAAATGTTGCTTTCAGACACACACACACACACACACACACACACACACACACACACACACACACACACAAAGACACACACACAGAGACACACACACAGCACCGTACCTGTGTGGTGAGGCTTTGTCTGCACTGCGAGCGATGGGCTCGGCATGTTTCCTCTGAAGAGAAAGAGTTGATGGAATTGAAGAAGCTGGACTTGCCGGCCCCGACGGACTCACGAACAGAATCTCATGGCCTGAACCACTGACTTTGCCTCAGGCCATAGTTCTGGATGGTCTCCTTCAACTGTTTTATTCCTACAACTTTCACATAATAACCGAATTGCTATATTTTTGGTATGTGGTGTACAGGATGTGGGGGGATGTTAAAGACAGTAATACTTAAGATGTCAAAGTGGTTTTTTGAAAGGTTGTAAATTAATCGTTCATTACATTAAAAAAGTAGAAAAAGTAGTCGCTATAAAGGAAGTAGGGTACATGTGAAATGTGTCTAGGTGACTGTCACTCACCCTCCACTCTGTAGACCTCACACTCGTGTCAACACCAGGTTGTTGGCATACATCTCTGCAGCATTGACTTTGTAATGATTTTGGGATAAAACTGACTGTGCTTGATTGCAATTCAGAAACCATAAGGCACCAAATATTAGGCTGCATTGGGAAACAGTACTGGCCATTGGTATGGAACACGCAGTGGCTTTTCTCTCTGGTAGACATGCTGTAGAGAAAAGGGCTTATAATCGTGGATACTGTCAGTCTCGGCATAGTCCTGACTGATGTAACCTCCGAAAACAAACCCAGTCTTTTTGTAGGACACAAGTATGGTGGGTCTGCAGGTTGCAGTGGTTAGGAAAGAAGCGATAGAGGGAAGGTTTGAATAGAATGGAATCAAATAGAATGTACAAATTAGCATATTCTTTTTATTACTTTGAAGTTTAGTTTGAACATTTATGTTTTTTTATTGTAACAGAAAAGTAATTAGGTTTTTAATGACAACTTGTAAAAGCGATTAATGCTGAAAGAACAATAAACTAAAAAATAGAATAGAATGGTACTTTATTATTTAGTAAACAATACATTAAGTCAACTTTGAGAACAAAAATTCATTAACAAGCAACAGACTGGACCTCACAGCACTGACACTCATGAGTCGAAAAGGGAAATGATATGAAAACCTGGTAGGAAACACAAGCAAAAATAAAAAAAATAAAAAACACTGAACAAAAACATAAACGCAACATGTAAAGTGGGTTTCGATGAGCTGAAGTGAAAAGATCCGAGAAATGTTCCATATGCCAAAAAAGCTTATTTTATCAATTATTTTGCAGCACATGTTTACATTAGTGAGATTTTTCTTTGACAAGATAATCCATGACCTGACAGTGTGGCATATCAAGGAAGCTGGATTAAACTGTACGATCATTACACAGGTGCACCTTGAGCTGGGGACAATAAAAGGCACTCTAAAATGAAGCGTGGTACACAACACAATGCCACAGATGTTCAAGTTTTGAGGTAGCTTGCAATGGACTGTGACTGCAGTGAAGTCAATAGTGCCAGAAAATGTAATGTTATTTCTCTAATAGGCCGTCCAACCGCAGACCACATGTATGGCACTCGTGTGGGCATGGTTGGCTGATGTAAGTGAGAACATAGGCCATGGAGGGGGTTGTGGTATGGACAGGCATAAAATAGGAATGACACAAGATTTATGATGGAATTTGAATGCACAGAGATACATGACGAGATCCTGAGGCTCATTGCCATCACCTCATGTTTCAACATGATAATGCTGGAGTTGGCCCCGCCGCCGAAACAGCCTCCACTCTTTGGGAAAGTACTAGATGTTGGAACATTGCTGCAGGGACTTGTTCCCCCATTTGTGATGTGAGGGCCACTTGGAGCTTTTAGATTACTGCACAATAACAGCACTTACATGACGGGCAGCTTAGAGGGCAGAAATTTGATGAACTGACTTGTTGGAAAAGTGGATCCATGAACTAATGTATGAATTAATGCAATTTTAATTTTGTGTAAATCGGCAGCCTGGCAACCCATCCCCATGGGACCAATTGACACATAAACAAACATTACAATAATTCACTGTGATAATTCAGTGATAATTTTCTCTCCGGTGTTTTTTCTGCAGATGCGATCGCATAAAGAGTAAAAACAAAAGTAAAAAATATTGAATAATAATAGTTAATAAGTTATCCAAACAGTAAAAGTTGAAGGGAAGTAATAACTTAGGTTGGAGTCATTAAAACTCGCTTTTCAACCACTCCACACATTTCTTGTTAACAAACTATAGTTTTGGCAAGTGGGACATTACTTTGGTGCATGAAATTTTCCAACAATTGTTTACAGACAGATTATTTCACTTATATCACAATTCAGGGGATCAGAAGTTTACATACACTCAAGTTGACTGTGCCCCTTTAAAAAATGAAAATAGAAAATGATATGGCTTAGAAGTGACAGTAATTGGCATCATTTTAGTCAATTGGAGGTGTACGGATGATTTAAGGATTCAAAGAGTGATTGGAATCATGGGAAAATAAAAGAAACTACCAAGACAGAGAAAAAATGCAGACTCCACAAGTCTGGTATCCTTGGGAGCAATTTCCAAACGCCTGAAGGTAACATATATGTAAAACAATATAGAAATTATAAAACATGGGACCACGCAGCCATCATACGAGAAGGCCGTCTCCTAGAGATAAATTGGTGGAATAGGTAAAATCCCAGAACTACAGCGAAGGAACCTTTTGAAGATGCTGGAGGAAACAAAAAAAATACAGAAAACAAGTTATATGAATAACCTGGAAAGGCGCTCAGCAAGGAAGAGAAACCACTGCTCCAAACCGCCATAAAAGACAGACTACAGTTGGCAACCGCACATGGGGACAATAGGTCTTATTGGAGAAATGTTCTGGTCTGATGAAACAAAAAATAGAACTGTTTGGCATAATGACCATCGTATGTTTGGAGGAAAAAGGAGGTGTTGCAAGTGAAGAACACCATCCAACCGTGAAGCTCGGGGTGGCAGCATCATGCTGTGGGGGGTGCTTTGCTGCAGGAGGGACTGGTGCACTTCACAAAACAGAGTGGCATCATGAGGAAGGAAAATTATGTGGAAATATTGAAGAAACATCTCAATACATCAGTCAGGGAAGTTAAAGCTTGGTTAGGAAATGGGCTCCAAGCATGCTTCAAAGTTGTGGCAAAATGGCTTAAGTGACAACAAAGTCAAGGTATTGGAGGACCATGACAAAGCCCTGACCTCAATCCTATAGAAAATTTGGGGGGCAGAACTGGAAAAGCGGCCACAAACCACAAACCTAAAACCTACAAACCTGACCAGTTACACCAGTCTGTCAGGAGGAATGGGCCAAAATTCACCCAATCCCTATTGTGGGAAGCTTGGGGAAGGTATGGAACGCTTGACCCAAGGGTTAAACAATTTAAAGGCAATGCTACCAAATATAATTGAGTGTATGTAAATTCTGACCCACTGGGGAATGTGATGAAATAAATAAAAGCTGAAATAAAATCATTTCTCACTATATTTGACATTAATTTTAAAATAAAGTGGAGATCTAATGACCTATGATAGGGAATATTTATAGGATTAAATGTAAAAACTGAGTTTAAATGTATTTGGCTAAGGGGTATGTAAACTTCCGACTTCAACGTATGTTCCCTTATTTTGGTTTTCTTTACAGATAGTTAAAGTCAGACTGTTGGAAAAGGTAATATACTTTTTATGTATAGTGGCAATTAACCTTTATGCCTACTGATCAAGAATGCTGTAGGTGGGTGTAGTGGTGGAATTGGGTGCAGGACATCAAAGTATAGGTCAAAAGATTTTAGTTCACAAGAAATAGAAGAATAACGGAGGCTGCATGACAAAAACAAAATTGACTAAACATGTGGTAGTAACGTCAACAAAAGTAGTTAACTGAGGATAAGCAAATAATATGACAACACAATTAGTGAAATAAATATCACACACAACACTAGACAGAAACACAACGAGAAACTTATAGGATGTACAATACGTAAACGAGAACAGGTAATATCACAACAAACAGACCAAAGTAAACTAACATGAAAACATACAACGGTGTGGAAGAAGTAGTGAACGGAGACAACGATAACGAAGTGCCCAACAAGGAAGAGAAGCAGCTCGGCACGTAAACGACAGTACCAGGAGGATTGCTCGGGACGAGGAGTGGAGAGGGTGCGCGGGTGCCCACGAGAATTCCGCCAGGAGAGAGGTAAACAGTCTCTCGGCACTCCAGCAATCGTCTCCTCCAGGGACCATATTCTCCCACTTCACTCAGATATTGGAGACCCCAACGAGCTCCTGAATCAAGATGGACTCACGGAGGTACGCCGGTGCCCCCTCGATGTCCAATGGGAAGGGGAGGAGTCCCTGATCTCACTTTCTTGGAGTGGGGCTAGTTACCAATGCCTGAGAAGGGAGACATGGAACGAGGGGTTAATACTTTTATATTAATAGGAGTGGATTTGTAACAACCAACTGTCAACTTCTCCAGGATTTAAATGAGCTATAAAACTTCGGCCTAGCCGACAGTGGGGAAAGGAGAAGGAGGGCAGGTTAGAGAGCCAGACTTCCCGATACAGTGGAGTACCGGTCCTCTATGCGGGGAGATAGGGGTATGACGCCGGAGGGCCGCATGCAGGTGGACGGTGATGGAGTCCGAGCCACGCCACTCATCCACCTCTGCAGGAGCTCGATCTGGCTGCTGCTAAGGTGCCAGAACCGGCTGGTAACTCTAATTACACACTGAAAGGGGTTAGGTTAGTGGAGGAAAATGGGTAGGGGAATTTGGGCATCTGGCCAGGAACGTACCTTGCCCACTTCTCCGAGGTCCTGGCAGATGTTTAAGAAACCCAACCACATCCTGTTACGTGCTCCACCTGCCCAACTCTCCGGGGTGGTAACCCGAGAGAGAGGCTTCACCGAGACCCCCAACTGCTCCATAAATGCTGCTCCAGACCCCTGGAGTGTAAATGTCCGATAGACACAATATCAGAAGCGGAAACATGGGTGAATAGTGTTGGGCAGTGAGGGAGAGGAAGCGCAGGGGGAGAAATGGATAGGCCTTTAGGAAAACTCGGGTCACAAATACTAGGCAGTGTAGTGTTATTCGTGAAGGATTTGAAGGTCAGTAAGGAAATCACGAAGGAGACATGGTGTTGTGGGAACGGGCAGGGTAGTAACTTACTCCAGGATGTTTAGGCGCCACACTGAAGGCGCACACCAGTAGGAGGAAACATAAACCCTCACATCCCAAAAGGGTTACTCAGTATTGGGCACTAAGACAGTGTAACTGTCCGGCCGATACAGGGTGTCAGAGGAGGGTGACGCGTGAGCCCAATAGATCAATCGATCTCGAACTTCGAGCGTGAACGTACCACCGGAGTGTGATAAGGTGGTGGAACGCCCGCGAGCTCAGCATCACCCACACTAGGTGAGCACCAGATAGACCCGGCAGTATGGGGATGTGGGTAGGACCCTCCGTGGCATACGCCGAGACAGGATCTACCTTACCGCCTGGTGACCCAGGGATGTAGGATCTTGTAAACCGGGTAAAAACATATTCATTTAGCCTGACGAGGGTAGCGCTTGCCCGGATGTAGAAATAAGAAAGGGGACAGGTTACGGGTGGTCGTGCAAACTGAGGAAAGGGTGCTGAGCCCCAAGCCAGTGCCTCCACACCTTAGGTGTATACGGAACGTAAAATTATTGCGTGGATGAGGGAATAAAAAGATTAGGGGGGGAGGTTTAGGTGGACGGATCAGACGTTGGCCCACCTCTACCTGAAATGGCAAAGAGGGATCCGGATGGGCAGCAGCCGAGGTAAAACAGGTCAGCCTCCCAAACGCCTGTCACTGGCAGACCACTGCAGATGCACCAGACCCTTTTCAAAAGAGACGTGATGGAGCCTGTCCAAAACTCCGATAAACCTCCAGTGAATTTTTTGCAAACCCCAAAACTGCTGCACCTTCTTCACAGTGGTTGGTGTTTGCCTATTACGGCACTGGTTGACACCGGCAAATCTTTACCCTGACGCAGACAATTGATAACCAAAAAGGAGACTCGACCTGGGAAAACAGACACTTCTCAGCTGTAACATACAGGTATTACACCTCCGCAACACTTCATGCGCATTTTAGGGCACACATGCTCGACACGTAGGCGATACACGAGAATGTATATGCAGTACACAACTACCCCCTGCCCCCGCATGTCCCTGGAAGATCTCATCCACGAATGATTGGAAAACTGGACGGAGCAACATCAAGTATGGTATGACAAGATACCCGTAATGGCCCGAGGCATGTTATAAAGGGTTTTCATTCATCGCCCTCTGATGCTAAGCACTTGGTAATGGCGAGATTTAATAGTGAAGAAAAACCTCATGCAATGAATCAGTATGGTGAATAGTGGAGGGATAATTGTATTACATGAATCTGATTTTGAGACCACGGTAATCATGGTGCACTGTGGGCAAGTAAACCACCATTCCTTTTTTCACAAAAAAGAAATTGAGGACGCAGGGGAAGTGGGAATCAATGTATCCTTGTCTGAGAGATCGCATGAAGCATAGCTTTTTTTCCTGAGACAGAGGATACACATGGCTCCGGGGATTGAGCTCCTGCCTGGGAGGTCTATCGACAATCTCCCCTGCCCATAAGCGCGGCAAACGCGCCGCCTCGACTTACTAAACGCAATAGCCAAATCCCTACAAAGGGGAATGAATGCGTGGCACCTGGTTTGGACTTCCACCGAGGTAGCCCCCAGGAAACGCCAAACATCGACAAACTGGAGACCACTCATCGGAGCTCCGCAATGAAATAGATGGGTTATGGGTATCAACTAGGGCATGCCGTTTACAGATAGAGGATAATAGAAATAGGTGAATCATCTCAGATGACCCCTGCGCAACATCTAAGTGGGGCATGTGAGGACTTCTCCTGACTCGGCACCAACGGATATTAGGATGAACGGGGAGAATCAACAGAAGAAGGGACCAAGCTAAACAAAACTTCTTATCAACAAAATTTAAAAAACAGAGAATCTATAGAACTATGGGGAATGAGGGTAGGAAAACGACAGTATACAGGAAACAGGCAACAGAGAGCTCTGGGTGAGGGGGCGCCTACTCACTCTGGAAGGAATCTCAGGCGGGGACTTGTGCTCTCTAGAGGCCACATCTCAGCACTTGAAGCGGGGGCCGACTCACAGTTGGTGCAGTGAGATGACCCCTCGTAGGAGGATTGGGAGGAAGCGGATGACGGAACGGTAAGCAGGTTATTCAGGCCTGATGGACATGTTTGACCAACTGGTGAATGAGAGGCCGGGTGCCCTACAGGCAGCTCTGAGGAGCCGGAAGACTACATTTAGATTATTTGAAAGCCGTATTCCCACCCTGATCTGGGCGCTAGAGTAGGAATAGGGAACCTGGGCAAAGAGTGAAGACTAGACGCTCGGGGAAACACCGCCCTGAAGGGGAGGAATGCCGAGTGATGGTATTGGTAATCCAACGCCTTTCCCGGAAAGGCAGGAGATCAGGGGGAATAGCCTAGGAGGGGCCGGGGCATTGCGGTTGGGGTACAGTTCCACCTGGAGCATGAATCCCGAACGGCGCGGTCCATCAGGGTGGTCTCGGGAGCGAGAGTGAACTCCTGGGTCCGGAACGGGAATGGGCAGATCACTGGCCGATGGTGCTGGTAGGGAGGATGGCGGGGAGGAGTCCTTGTGGCCTCGGATGGTGGTGATCACCTCCCTGCAGAGCGGACTTCATCTGCAGGATCTGGTCACTTTGTTCACGGACCTTGTCCTCCAGCTGTGCTTTGGGCATGCTGGGGCTCCTGCTGATTCCATTCTTGATGGTGTGGTGATTCTGGGAGGAATGCTGTAGGTGGGGTGTAGTGGGTGAATGCTGAGGACACGGAGCATAGTCAAAAGACTTTAGTTAAATAAACAAGGAAAATATTTAAAAAATTCTTGCCCGAAGGCGAAACTACTTTCATGGTAAGGATACACAAACAAAAGGCAGACGAAACATGTGCGTAAACGTCCAACAAAGGGAGGAACAACCGAGCGAATAAAATAGAAGCACAATACACGACAGAAATAAATAATAACACAACACTAGACAAACATAACGAGAAAACTGAAGAATGTTACGCGAAACGAGAACAGGGTCACAACAAACAGACTAAATAAAACGAACATGAAAACATACAACGGTGGTGCAGAATCGGAGGACAATCAAACGAATAAGGAAGAGAGGCAGCTGGGCGAAATCAGTGACACCTACTAGTAAAAGAGATGTTTAACAAAATAATGAAACTGCGAAGAAAAAACTAGCCTACATGTAACAGAAATGACTAACTGTAAAGAAAAACCACTAGTACAGTAACAGAAAATGACTAATCATGTAAAGAAAAATCATTAGCTACAGTAACAGAAATGACTAATCAGTAAAGAAAAACCACTAGCCTACAGTAAGGAATTGGAAACTGACACACCTGAAAGATTGGACAACAGGTGTTTATCTGGCGGATGGCAAATTAACAACAGTGTAGGTAAATCATTCACTTCGAGGTATAAATCAATATATTTAATCAAAATGTTTAAAAATATTAGGATGAAGTACAGCAACCAATGAATAGTACAACCAATGCTACTTTCTGATATCAGAACATTCTCAAGTGTTTTTTTGGATTAAGTAAAAGGATTTTAAATTAGGTGAGAGTGTGATATAGTATGGTATAATGTAGGCATTGGCATGGTTTGAATGTTTGACCAACTTAGAATGCTTGGTTCAAACGATACATTTATTAATTTAACAAAAAGATAATAACCGAATGGTCTCCTTAACGTGTCTGCATTGTGCTTCCTCTAATACCTGGTATCTGTCCTGAACTATGGTGATAGAAAGACACCTGGTAGGAAAGATGTAAGCATTAAATGAGCATATAAGGCTACATTCTACTGGTTTTAATACAGAGAGAGAAACTCCTGCTTTGAAATAGACTAGAGGAAAAACCTGGGGCCCCTAGTTCTGAGACAGAAAAGACAGAAAGAAATATCATATTGGGACAGAAAAGACAGAAAAAAACTCTGGGCCCTAGTTTGGGACAGAAAAGACTGAAAAGCAAAGCTGGAACAATCAGTATTGCATGAGGTCGAAATGGTCCAATTCTTAACCTTTGTGCCTGGTATGAGAAATAGGTTTAGATGGTGATTTGTAGGTAAAATGACTAAATGAGTCAAATACTATCCTACAGTAACGGGAATTGGAAACTGAGTACTGCAGTTGCAACTGATGTGTGGTGTGTTGTACACTGTCGAGGCAAACAACAACAACACTGTCAGCATAAATTAGGATAGGCTACATGACAGTGACTGTCAGAAAAATCTTGGCAGGTATGGATTCTAAGACATATAAGTATGGGTATAAGCTAATATAGTTACTAATAATTATGGTATTCAAAGTGATTAGGCATGAAATCCACCAACAACCAACGAACATCAGTAAATATTGGATTAGTCTCAATGGATATTAGGTAGGTGTTGATATTTGAAAAGAATCTGTTTAGACAAATAGAACACACACACACACACACACACACACACACACACACACAAAAGTACACATGCACAAATGCCAACAATATGCTGTTTTCATATCTGACTTATCTTTTATTTTCTAGTGTTGACTACTTTGGTGGTGCTGGCACTGGCTGCAAAGGTTAACTTTTAAAGGCCCAGTGCAGTCAATATTCAGCTTTTTCGTGTTTTATATATAAATGGGTGAACTTTCACTGGGGGATAAAGCCAATTGTCCCCCCCCAGTTTTATCATTGGAATGTGATACGAAACGAGGCTGGGTGTGCTTTGGACCATGTGGACGCCTCCGAGCGGTCGAGTAGGCTGTTTGGAGTAGTTTATCAGACTTGATAAAAACACAAATATAAGAATATTATTATTATGTCCCATTTCTAAAACCAAAGTTGCGCTCCTGTATTGTACAACAACAGCTGATGAAACGATCAGCGTTATTTCCTGGCATAGTTGCTGGTTGAAAAATATAATCTACACAGGACCTTCTAATCAGCAGGTTTGCATGGAAGCGGGAGTTTCAGCTTTCCATGGTGACATCACAATGCAGTAAATTGATTAATAGACAAAGAGAGTTCCAAACTTCTCTGCGCAATAACAGCTAAGTTTTTCAGTTTTCCCCTCCCCACTTAAACCACTCCCAAGCAGAATTCTTGCTGAGAAATAGTCTTGTGTGTGTGCGTGTGCGTGTGCAAAGTGCGAGAGAGAGAGAGAGCGAGAGAGAGAGGAGAGAGAGAGAGAGAGAGAGAGAGAGGAGAGAGAGAGAGAGAGAGAGAGAGATGCGTGGGTTCTTTTTCAGTGGTCTGGTGAGATTAGCCTGTGATGTAGAGTCTCAGGCCTGCTCACGTGTGTACACAGAGTATCCTAGACCAAATGACCAAATGAGAGGTTAGGCATACACACACACCCAAGAGGAATTGGATGCTGATTAAAGATTGGTCTCAACAGCCAGGGGCTGTGACCTGTGATTATTGGAAAAGAGGTGAACAGAGGTGTTCTATCAGACAACGCCTCCCCATCACATCATCCTCTGGCGCGTGTATGTGCGTGTGACGCTTCCGCAGTGGTTACCTCTGTCGCTCGGCTCATGTCGTGGTCGTACATATTACAGTGGTCAACATATTACAGTAGCTGCATGATGTCAGCAAACTCTAAATCAAGCCCCCGCGTCTATCACCCCGAATTATAGCCCACTTCACCCGCCCAGTAGTTCCACAAGCCCCCGGGAACCACCTGCAGAGGCTCGGCTGTATCTCCATCCCTTCTGATTGTTTCAGCACCATGGCCAGCGTTCTACTGACTCTTCCTCGCCGCCCTCCCTGCTGCACGTGTCTCTGTCTCGCTGAAGGGCGACACCTCATTGGAGTTTGAGACTGCGCTCTAGAGTTTCCCCACAAATCGCAAAGAAGAGAAGGATCTGGTAAGTTTTAATTTTTTATGTTTGTGAAGTTGATTTGGTTTGTGCGTTTGTCAGTGTGTTAGTTTAGCTATGCATCCCTCTCTTTTACTTGTTTTCTAGCTATATCTATATCTGCCCATCGTTTTGTTTTCTCTTTCATGTAGATTGAAGCTTTGCAAGAGGTTCTGGAGAAACTGAAGAACAAACAGATGCCGTTATCAGAGAAGAAGCTCGGCTGGCTGCCGTCGGTAAGAATAGACCATGGTCCCAACCATTTTAAAGTGGTTAAAGTCCCATATTATCAACCGTTTTTGAAGTAGTTAACCTGTCTGTGTCAGGCATTTTATTTCTTCATTGAGTCTAGCCTTATATTGCGTGTTTTTCTATATAGTTTAGGGAGTTGCTAGGATTAATCTGGTTCTGGGAAGTCCATCGGAGATGTGTCAGAATCAAATAGTAGTGGAGACAGATGCCACACCATCATCATCATCATCATCATCATCATCAAATTAAAAAAATTAACTGTTGCTGTTTGTTTTCAGTGTGACGCGGGCGAGCAGTGCGCTGTCCGCAAGGGTGCACGTGTCGGAACGCTGTGCGGGTGTCCGCATGGGACGACCTGCAACTTCTATGTTCTTAAGTGTTTGTAAGAAGAGGAGAGGAGAAGGAAGGATAAAACAGCGAAATAGGAGAGAGAGAACAGAAGCTTTTGCCTCATTCAGCGGAGCAACATTTTTCCAGATTGTGGAACGTTGTATTGTATGATGAACAAACATGTTCTATCTGACATGTAGAGTAAATAGGAATCGTGTCAGCTTTACTTTCAGTATGTTGCCCCCTCCTGTCCTGAACGTGACCCTGGTGTGTGTAATGGGGGGTTTGTTGTCTAACATAGTAGTAGTATCCCAAATAACAATCTATTCCCTTATAATGCACTATTTTGTGCCAGAAGCCCTGTGTCAGTCCTACGTTGCTCTGGTCAAAAAGTATTGCACATAGGGAATAGAGTGTCATTGAAGACGCAGCTCAACTTGTTCCCTTCATCTGTGCATTCTGTCTCGTCTATTTTGACTAAGTACAAAAGAAATTCAATGTGATTAATGAAAGTCCTTGTTTATAAGATGATTTACAGGTTTATTTATCGCTTTGGTGCAATTTCCACAAGTAGGCAATGTGGTACATTTTTACTACTCTTTGTACAAAACTCAAAACAGATCATCAAAAAGGCAGTTGTTTCAAAACTTTAAGTAGATTTTTCAATTGACTAAGTATAACACACAAAATCATACAGTCTCATTTTCACCAAACTTAATCAGTGTTTCATCTAGAAATATGTTTCACATTGCAATACATGTTCGTATAACGTAAATTGCCTTTCACAATATAATGCTAACTTTTTATATGATTTCTTCTCTTTGTTAACATACATTTTACTATTACTTGATATTATATTTCTTATTATTATTATTATATTATTATTACTTAATCAGACTGATCTAAATTGATGATCAGTTGAGTGTTTGGCAAAACCTATACCTTACACAACTAGCTCTCACAGTCTCACTTCAGATTTAGACGTTCATCCATGTTTCACAAACGTCAAATTTCGGTTGTTTGCGAACCATCAAATTTCAAGGACTTACAGGTTAAGTTTAGGCATTAACTCACGGAAATATTAAGGTTAGGCATGAACTCCAAAATGGTTAAGGTAAGGGTTAGGGGTTTGGGACAGGCTGGAAACAATCTCAAAAACAACTTTCTATTGCTGGATTTTGAACTTCAACCTTTGGAATCAGAGTGGCAGAGTTGCTTACGAAAACCGAAACCTACTTGAAGGTAACAGTGTCACTGTTGCCCCTAGTGGCCGGTTCACGTCACTCACGACATCCTCAGACATGGATGGATGTCGAATACTGACTGGTATCACGGGTGACCTGGCTGACTTTACATGAACTTTTTTGTCTACTACAGATTTCCGAGAACTACTTAATGAAAATGTATGTCTGTAAAAGTAGAAACATAAAAAGTATGATATATACTTTCGAATGTACTACTAATGATGATGACTATTATGATTTTACTTCACAGTAAGATTGAAAAATATCTGATATTGACAAGATCAGAGGACGATACTATTAGTGTAACAAATCAAATCACAATCAAATCAAAACATGTATTTACAAAAAGGAAAGGTTTTGAATGTAAGACTGGAGTGCATTAAAAGTGTTAACAGTTTGGAGTTTTTGTTCACAAGAGTTTAGAAAAATTCACCACATTTTTCACGTGTCTGTCTGGAAGTTGGTGTGTGTGTGTTTGCATTTGCAGTGTGTGTGCATGCAGAAAGGAGTGTTAGCACTGGAAAGTAGCAGTTTGATAATTGGATTCAGTTATTCACACGTTTTATGAAAGAGACAACCCAACGCAGCCAAAAGTAATACATAAAACACATAATACTCCTGTACAAGAAAAGATTGGAAAGTAAAAAGGTATGACAAATAAAACCAAAATAGGGACTAGAATGCAGAAACAAACAGTCACCAAGAGACATATAGTAATCATTCCAATACATATATGTATACCCTTGCAATGATGTAATGTCATAGTATTGTGACAGGACAGAGGGAGAGTCACGAGATAAGTGGTTTGGGGTCATGAAGTCTCATTCCTTATGTCAAGGTAGATTAGTGATGTTTAGGATAGCATGAGTGATGAGCAGGAGTAGTGACTTGGGGGTAAAGAGTAATGAACATCAAAGACAGGGAGTGCCCATGGGAGACTTACCAGATGTATGCCAGGAAGAGGGAATGTGGAAGGTATATAAGGTAGAGTGTTTCCTTTGTTCAAGTTAGTTCAACTGACGAAGGGCAAAGCCATGTCCGTTGTTAGATGAACCTACGAGCTCATGATCCAATAAATACTTGGTATAAAATCTCCACAGAATGTCTAAGTAAATTCTTGCATCTTGAACTTCTCAACATCATAATAACCCTCAATCTGTCCTCTTTGCTGTCTCTCCCTCCCTTCCACTCTCTGTCAGACGTCTCCCCCGGGCCTCCTGGGGGGCCCATGACAGTCTCCTGGAACTCCAGGCTGAGAGGGAAGGCCATGGAGAGAACGCCCATCGCGAGGCTCTCCCCCTGGGTAGGCTGCTGCTCTCTGCAGGCCTCCGGCTGACCAGTATGGAGCTCACAGTCTTACTGAGCCAGCTGTTCCTAGCTGTCTGGAGATCACGTTAGCAGCACCCCTTCTGGGTGACTCTAGCTCCTACACAGGGGACAACACAACACATCATATATCACTTTATGGAGTGTGTACTGTGCACATAAACGTGTGTACTGTGTGCATGAAGGAGTATGTACTATGAAGTACAGTGGGGAGAACAAGTATTTGATACACTGCCGATTTTGCAGGTTCTCCTACTTACAAAGCATGTAGAGGTCTGTATTTTTATCATAGGTACACTTCAACTGCGGAGAGACGGAATCAAGAAAGCAGAAAATCACATTGTATGATTTTTAAGTAATTAATTTGCATTTATTGCATGAAGTATTTGATACATCAGAAAAGCAGAACTTAATATCTGGTACAGAAACCTTTGTTGCAATTACAGAGGATCATATGTTTCCTGTAGGTCTTGTCCAGGTTTGCACACACACTGCAGCAGGGATTTGGCCCACTCCTCCACACAGACCTTCTCCAGATCCTTCAGAGTTTTGGGGCTGTCGCTGGGCAATACAGACCTTCAGCTCCCTCCAAAGATGTTCTATTGGGTTCAGGTCTGGAGACTGGCTAGGCCACTCCAGGACCTTGAGATGCTTCTTACTCCTTTGTTGCCCTGACTGTGTGTTTCGGGGTCGTTGTCATGCTGGAAGACCCAGCCACACCCCATCTTCAATGCTCTTACTGAGGGAAGGAGGTTGTTGGCCAAGATCTCGCGATACATGGCCCCATCCATCCTCCCCTCAATACGGTGCAGTCGTCCTGTCCCCCTTTGCAGAAAAAGCATCCCCAAAGAATGATGTTTCCACCTCCATGCTTCACGGTTGGGATGGTGTTCTTGGGTTGTACTCATCCTTCTTCTTCCTCCAAACACAGCGAGTGGAGTTTAGACCAAAAAGCTCTATTTTTGTCTCATCAGACCACATGACCTTCTCCATTCCTCCTCTGATCATCCAGATGGTCATTGGCAAACTTCAGACGGGCCTGAGACATGGCTGGCTTGAGCAGGGGACATGCGTGCGCTGCAGGATTTTAATCCATGATCGGCGTAGTGTGTGTTACTAATGGTTTTCTTTTGAGACTGTGGTCCCAGCTCTTCAGGTCATTGACCAGGTCCTGCCGTGTAGTTCTGGGGCTGATCCTCACCTTCCTCATGATCATTGGATGTCCCACGAGGTGAGATCTTGCATGGAGTCCCCAGACCGAGGGTGATTAACTGGTCATCTTAGAACTTCTTCCATTTTCTAATTATTGCGCCAACAGTTGTTGCCTTCTCACCAAGCTGCTTGCCTATTGTCCTGTAGGCCCATCCCAGCCTTGTGCAGGTCTAACAATTTTTATCCCTGATGTCCTTACACATCTCTCTGGTCTTGGCTATTGTGGAGAGGTTGGAGTCTGTTTGATTGAGTGTTGGACAGGTGCATCTTTTATACAGGTAACAAGTTCAAACAGGTGACAGTTAACAGCAGGTAATGAGTGGAGAACAAGAGGGCTTCTTAAAGAAAAACTAACAGGTCTGTGAGTTTGCGAATTCTTACTGGTTGGTAGGTGATCAAATACTCATGTCATGCAATAAAATGCAAAATGAATTACTTAGCAAATCAGTACAATGGATTTTCTGGATTTTTGTTTTAGATTCCGTCTCTCACAGTTGAAGTCGTACAGACAACAATTACAGACCTCTACATGCTTTGTAAGTAGGAAAACCTGCAAATCGGCAGTGTATCAAATACTTGTTCTCCCCACTGTATGCCACTGTGAACATGTGCAATATGAAGTGTGTAGTGTACACTCTGAAGTGTGTAGTGTGCACTCTGAAGTGTGTAGTGTACACTCTGAAGTGTGTAGTGTGCACTTATGATGTGTAATGTACACTCTGAAGTTGTAGTGTGCACTATGAAGTGTGTTGTGTGCACTAAGAAGTGTGTAATGTCACTCTGAAGTGTGTAGTGTACACTATGAAGTGTGTAGTGTACACTCTGAAGTGTGCAGTGTACACTCTGAAGTGTGTAGTGTACACTATGAAGTGTGTAGTGTACACTCTGAAGTGTGTAGATGTACGCTATAAGCTGACCTGGATCTTGCACTTGGCCTCCACCATCTGTAGTTTAGTCTGGGCCAGCTCCTTCTCCAGCTCTGTGACCTGGCCACTCAGACACACCTTCTCCTGGTCTTGTTCCTGCTACCAGTAGTCTGCTGGTCTTGTTCTGTTTCCTGGTCTCTCTGCTGGTCTGGTTCTCTGGTGCTGATACTTCTCTGGTCCGGGGCTGTGGAACCGGAGCCCTTCATGATAGGAGAATCTAGAGCCTGTCGGCAGCGAGAACACGCCAGCACAGCATTCTGAGAGAGGAAGGGAGAGGGGTGGGAGGGGTGTGACAAGAGAGAGTT
The DNA here is from genome assembly GCF_020615455.1 of Coregonus clupeaformis. Lineage (NCBI taxonomy): Eukaryota > Metazoa > Chordata > Actinopteri > Salmoniformes > Salmonidae > Coregonus > Coregonus clupeaformis. The sequence goes on from NW_025534320.1 coordinate 152,773, forward strand.
CAAAAGTGTTTTATCATGAACATGCAGAGGAGGGGTGATATCCATACAGAACCAATTAATCATTAAACTTCTGCGGTGTGATTGTCAAACTGTGACATCATCAGATGGTGCCATACAGTATTCATCCTCACCCTGAGTTTGTCCAGGTCCTCTTGATGTGCTGCCTGCTGTCTCTCCACCTGACTCGGTCAGCTGGGAACAGATCTGACAGACAGAGGAAACAACATAGTATTAGGATTGTGTGTGTTTGTGTGTGTGTGTGTGTGTGTGTGTGTGTGGGTGCGTGCGTGTTGTACCTGTTTGTAGTCTGAGATGATGCCTGAGCTCCTCTTCACCTCTGGATCGGCTTTGTCCAGCTCTTTCCCTTAACACCTCCTTCAACTGTGAAACGGTAAATAGATGTCCATACATGGAATTAAATATTTCATTATTACCCATAAATAGAATACAATATTACATTATTACCCATAAATAGAATACAATATTACATTATTACCATAAATAGAATACAATATTACCATAAATAGAATGCAATATTACATTATTACCATAAATAGAATGCAATATTACATTATTACCATAAATAGAATACAATATTACATTATTACCATACATGGAAGTAGTAAACATACAGGACGGATGGATAGAATAGAAGAGATTACCTGAGCAGCCTCCTCCTCCTTCCCTCCCTCTTCTCTACCTGCTCCTTCAATCTCTTTCTGGTCTTCAGCCGCTCTTTGGTCTCATCCCTCTGCCCTCCGCCTGTGGGTACACCTGCCAACACTCAGAGGCAAGGTATGTCTCTCTCTCTCTCTCTCTCTCTCTCTCTCTCTCTCTCTCTCTCTCTCTCTCTCTCTCTGTCTGTCTGTCTGTCTGTCTGTCTCTCTGTCTGTCTGTCTGTCTGTCTGTCTGTCTGTCTGTCTGTCTGTCTACACAATTGCCTATGGAGATAGGGGGCCAGGGAGTATCTAGAGGTAGGCGCTAGATTAGATTACATTCTTAGTAAAAAGGGTGCTATCTAGAACATTAAACAGGAGAAGCCTTTGAATAACTATTTTGGTCCAGGTAGAACCCTTCGTGGTTTCCATGTAAAACCCTTTTCACCTGGAGCCAAAAGGTTCTCCTGTGGGACAAACGAAAACGTTTTTGGAACTCTTTTTCTAAGAGTGTGGAAAATGTTATTGTCCATAGGGAAAGTGCAAATGAGGTAGGAGGCTAGGGGAAGTGCCTACAGTTAGAGGGCTGGGGGAGTGCCAAAAGATAGGGGCTAGGGGAGTGACTAGACGTATGGGAGCTAGGGGGAGTGACTAGGTAGGGGGCTAAGGGTTAATGTGGGGTTGATGTGGGTAGTTGAGTGGTGTACCTGGTCCAGTTCGGTCCTCAGGAGATCTTGCTGGTGATCAGTCTGTAGGGCCAGAACATCATTCTCCTTGCTCAGACGGACACTGGCCAGCTGCAGCTGACAGTTCTCCCTCTGCAGAAACACACAGAACGAGAACACAAAGTTAGGTTCTACCTCCATAGAACGCAACAGAACATGGAACACAGTTAGGTTCTCCTATAGATTGCTCTAGAAGTGTGGAACAAACAGTCCGGTGGATTTGAGGGTAAAGAGAGAGATGTTTGGGGTGTAAGGGAGGTGCTGGTGGTGCTACCTGTTTAGGTTGGGGGAGGGGGGAGGAGAGTGGGTGGGGTTCTGCTGCACCTGGTATCTGTGTATTGTTGGGTGGTGTGGGGTAGAGGTGGGAGGGAGGGAGTTAGGTTTGACACGTATCATAGTGCTAACGGTTTGGTCCTACCTGGTATCTGTCTATGTGGTCATTCTGTTGTTGCTGGTTCTCTCTCAGCTTGGCCTTCTTACTGGGAACCTGTAGAACAGCAACAGTCAAGGTTAGTGAAAGAAAGGTCCACAGGCTCATCATACATAAACAGAACCAAGTTTGATTGAGAGAAAGTTATATCACACAAACAGAGATGGAGTGGATATGAAGTCTGAGTGACAGGAATCTAACTGGTTCAGACAGAGAGAGAGAGAGAAAAAACAAATATACACTAACAGTCAAAAGTTTGGACACACCTACTCATTCAAGGATTTTTTCTTTTTTTTTTACTATTTACATTTAGAATAATAGTGAAGACATCAAAACTAATGAAATAACACATATGGAATCGTCGTGGTAACCCAAAAAGTGTTAAACCAATCAAAATATATTTAGTAGCCACCCTTTGCCTTGATGACAGCTTTGCACACTCTTGGCATTCTCTCGTAACCAGCTTCATAAGGTAGTCACCTGGAATGCATTTCAATTAACAGGTGTGCCTTATTAAAGTTAATTTGTGGAATTTCATTACTTCTTAATGCGTTTGAGCCAATCAGTTGTGTTGTGACAAGGTGGGGGGTAAATGAAGATAGTCCCTATTTGGTAAATACTTGACCATATTATGGCAAGAACAGCTCAAATAAGCAAAGAGAAAGACAGTCCATCATTACTTTAAGACATGAAGGTCCCGTCAATATGGAAACTTTCAAGAACTTTGAAAGATTCTTCCAAGTGCAGTCGCAAAGCCATCAAGCACTATGATCAAACTGGCTCTCATGAGGACCGCCACAGGAATGGAAGACCCAGAATTACCTCTGCTGCAGAGGATAAGTTCATTAGAGTTACCAGCCTCCAGAAATTGCAGCCCAAATAAATGCTTCACAGAGTTCGGTAACAGACACATCTCAACATCAACTGTTCAGAGGGGACTGTGTGAATCAGGCCTTCATGGTCAAATTGCTGCAAAAGAACCACTACTAAAGGACATCAATAAGAAGAAGAAACCTGCATGGGACAAGAAAAAGCGAGCAATGGACATTAGACCGGTAGAAATTTGTCCTTTGATCTGTAGTCCAAATTTGATTTTTGGTTCCAACCGCCGTGTCTTTGTGAGACGCTTTGTGGGTGAACGGATGATCTCTGCATGTGTAGTTCCCACTGTAAATCATGGAGGAGGAGGTGTTATGGTGTGGGGGTGCTTTTGCTGGTGACACTGTCTTTCGATTTATTTAGAATTCAGGCACACTTAACCAGCATGGGCTACCACAGGCATTCTGCAGCGTCGCCATCCCATCTGGTTTGGGGTTAAGTAGGACAATCATTTGTTTTTCAACAGACAGTGTACCCAACACACCTCCAGGCTGTGTAGCAGGGCTTTACCAAGAAGGAGTGATGGAGTGCTACATCAGATGACCTGGCCTCCACAATCCCGACCTCAACCCCGTTGAGAGTGGTTTGGAGATGGTCGGACCGCAGAGTGAAGGAAATGCAGACAACAAATGCTCAGCATATGTTGGAACTCCTTCAAGACTGTTGGAAAGCATTCCAGGTGAAGCTGGTTGAGGAGAATGCTAAGAGTGTGAAAAGCTATCATCAAGGGCAAGGTGGCTATTTAAAGAATCTCAATTATAAAATATATTTTGATTTGTTTAACACTTTTTTGTTTTCTTACATGATTCCATATGTGTTATTTCATAGTTTTGATTTCTTACTATTATTCTACAATGTGCGCAAAAATAAAGAAAAACTCTTGAATGAGTAGGTGTGTCCAACAACTTTGACTGGTAGTGTAATTATTTGCACATTGGAATAATTTACAAAAAAACAGGCAAACTAGAATTATATTTGGCCCTAAACAGAGAGTACAGAGTGGCAGAATACCTGACCCAAAGTGAAATCTTTGACTATGTACAGACTCAGTAGAGCATTGCCTGCTATTGAGAGAAGAAAAGACACCTCCTAAAAGCTCCTTCCAAATATATGACCAAATTAGAACCACGTACTTCCCTCAGATTACGTGACAGACACACAAAGAATTCGAAAACAAATCCAATTTGATAAACTCCCATATCTATTTGGTGAAAAAACACAGTGTGCAATCACAGCAGCAAGATTTGTGACCTGTTTCCACAAGAAAAGGGAGCAACCAGTGAAGAACAAGTCCATCGTAAATACAACCCATATTTATGTTGATTTATTTTCCCTTTTGTACTTCTAACTATTTGCACTTTGTTCCAACACTGTATATAGACATAATATGACATTTAAAATGTCTCTGTTATTTTGGAACTTGTGTGAGTGTAATATTTACTTTTATTGTTTATTTCACTTTTGTTCATCTGTTTCAATGTAAACATATGTTTCCCATGCCAAGAAAGGCCCTTTGAATTGAATTAAGAGAGAGAGAGAGAAGAGCTAGAGAGAAGAGCGAGAGAGAGAGAACGCATGGAAGGAAAATCATTTTTCATATGTAACAGTCACACCTCCTAAAAAAGATAACAACAGGTTCAATCTTTACACCTGGTGCAAATGCTTGGTAACCCTGGTCCTTGTTGTGAATGTCATCCTTTAGAGCAGGGAGATGGTACAAGAGTTTAGTCTGCATCCAACAGAGGGCTGTCCTATAGATACTGCAGTAGAGGATTGTTCTTATTGTTGTTGTTGTTGTATGACCACATGCTCTACGACACAGCAGCAATTGTGTTGTGGTTGTGTAATGGTTGTGGTCTTACCATGTGTTTGGGTATGGTTGTGTTATGGTTGTGGTCTTACCATGTGTTTGGGTATGGTTGTGTTATGGTTGTGGTCTTACCATGTGTTTGGGTATGGTTGTGTTATGGTTGTGGTCTTACCGTGTGTTTGGCGTATGGTTGTGTTATGGTTGTATATGCTTGTGGTCTTCCCGTGTGTTTGGGTATAGACTCGGCCATCAGGCAGGCGAGTATCTCCTCTCGGCCATCTGTTCTACGATGTGGGCGTCAAACGCCACCCCGTGATAGACACTTCTTCCATCATCTGGACACACGCCACACAACACACACAGCTGGAGGATGCAGGTCTCTACTCTCAGGTAAGTGAACCAGTAGGAGAGAGAAGCTTCAATTAATTAGTTGGTCAGAATTCCAACAGGTGTTCCAGTCAGACAGGTAAACTCCTTCACACAGGTAAACTCCGTGCAGAGAGAAGCGCTTGTTGATACACAGCTGAGCTCCCTCTGACAGGTACTGAGCTCCCCTAACATAGTACTGAGCTTCAAGCCTCTAACAGGTTCGCTGAGCTCCCCTCAACAGGTACTGAGCTCCGGCTCTAACAGGTGCTGAGCTCCCTCTAACAGGTGCTGAGCTCCCTCTAACAGGTACTAGAGCTCGCTCTAACAGGGCTGCTGAGGCTCCTCTAACAGGTAATGAGCTCAAAGCCTCTAACAGGTACTGAGCTCTCTAACAGGTACTGAGCTCCCTCTAACAGGTACTGAGCTCCCTCTAACAGGTGCTGAGCTCCTCTAAATTTCAGGTGCTGAGCCCTCTAACAGGTGAGCCTGAGCTCCTCTAACAGGTGCTGAGCTCCTCAAAGTAACAGGTGCTGAGCTCCCTCTACAAGACAGGCATTGAATTCAACAGAAAGAGTTGAGAAAGAAATAGAGGTAGTAACCAGTCGGTCAGATGAGAAGAGGCCTAACACCGGAGACAGCTTAACTCAGCAGGTATGAGACGGTACCTTTGAAAACCTGGTGAGCCAGAAGACAGTGGTGAAAGCCAGGTAAATCTACCTCAGGTAAGAAGCAGGGAAAGTCTGCTAGCTAAAACCCAGGTACGTCCAAAGGTAGAAAGTCAGGTCATAGTCCAACATGTGTATGAAACCACATAGCACAAACACACTCCAGCTAGCAGGCAGGTACAGCAGTGGACTACACACACAGAAATACATATGAAGAGTGGAGGTTTGCAGGGTTAAGAAGAGTGAGAGGTGTGTGTGCAGTGAGGCAGACACCTGCTTCTGTCCTCCCCGCTCTCATTCTCTCACCCTCCTCTCGGTCCCTCTCTATTGCTCCCTGTAAAAGAGATTCACACTTCTCCACCCTGAAACCCCCCAACCCAGTCAGCACACACATATTCAAGATGTCCTGGTTCGTTGTCAACTGAGAGGTTTGCTGTTCTACTGCCTGGTTTTAGGATATTTACCCGGGTTGTGAGGTTGTGTCGTGTGTGGGGGGGGGGGGTGTGTGTGTGTGTGTGTGTGTGGTGCCTCTCCTCACAGTGTGCTACTTGTCCTCCAGAAGGAAGGGAAAGGGGTTTGTCAGGAGTTCTAAACTGGTCCTGCCAGTCAGTAGTACTTACAATATTATATTTCAACACAACACAGAGAAGATGCAAACCAAAAGCTCTCTTCTCTCTTCTCTCTCTCTTTCTCTCTCTTCTCTCTCCCTCTCTCTTCTCTCTCTCTCTCTTCTCTCTCTCTCTCTCTCTCTCTCTCTCTCTCTCTCTCTCTCTCTCTCTCTCTCTCTCTCTCTCTCTCTCTCTCTCTCTCTCTCTCTCTCTCTCCTCTCTCTCTCTAATTTTCAATTTGATTTACTTTATTGGCATGAAAATGAGGTATGTTTACATTGCCAAAGCAAGTAAAGTAGAGAATAAACAAAAGTGAAATAACAATAGAATATTAACAGTAAACATTACACTCGAAGTTTCAAGAATAAAAGACATTTCAAATGTCATATTATGTATAATAAGAAATGTGTAAATAATGCAAGTAGTTAAAGGTACAAATGGGAAAAAAAATAAACATAAATATGGGTTGTATTTAAATGGTGTTTGATTGGTTGCCACTATTCTTGTGGGTCACAATTTTGCAGCTGTGATGGCAGACACGGTTTTTCACCCAGTAGATAAGTGGATTTATCGAAATTGGGTTTGTTTTCCCAATTCTCTTGTGGATCACTGTAATCTGGAGGAAATATCGTGTCTCTATCGTCACATTTGGCAGGAGGTTAGGGAGTGCAGTTCAGTTTCCACCTCATTTTCTGGCGAGTGTAAACATAGCCTGTCTTCTCTTGAGTTTGGCCGGTTCTGCCTGACGGCCTTTCTCAATAGCAAGGCTTATGCTCACTTGAGTCTGTACATAGTCAAAGCTTTCCTTAAGTTTGGGTCCAGTAACAGTGGTCAGGTATTCTGCACATGTGTACTCTGTTAGGGCCAAACTAGCATTTTGAGGTTTGCTCTGTTTTTTGTTTGTTCTTTCCAATGTGTAAAGTGAGAATTCTCTTTAGTGTTTTCTCTGATTTGGTCTGGGTCTAATTGTAAGTTGTTGTTGTTGTTGTTCCTAGGCTGTGTGGGGTCTGTTTGTGTTTGTGAAGAGAGGCCCAGGACAGCTTACTTAGGAGACTCTTCTTCCGTTCATCTCTCTTGGTGATCTTTGTTATGGAAGGTTTGGGAATCTGCTTTTTAAGTGAGTTATAGAATTTAACGGCTTCTTTCTCTGGATTTTGATAATGTAACGGGTATTGGCCTAATTCTGCTCTACATGCATTATTTGGTGTTTTCGTTGTACAGTTCAGGGATGTTTTTTAGCAGAATTCTCTCTTCATCTCACTCTCTCTCTCTCTCCTTTTGTCAGTGTGCAGGGTAGTGAACTGCGGTCCAACAGGTAGTGGAACTAGTCCACAGGTAGTGAACTAATCAACAGGTAGTGAAACTAGTCCAACAGGTAGTGAACGGTAGTCCAACAGGTAGTGAAACTAGTCCAACAGGTGCAGTAACACAACAAACACAGAGATGCAGAATGTTAGACTCTACAACCTAGCCCTTCTGCTCTTTCTGATCATTCTCTCTCTCCTCCTCTCCTCAATTCTCTCCCTTCTCATTATTTTCCATTGTCTCATTCTCTCTTCTCCAGCTCTGCCCACCCTGTTCTCTTACTGTCGATATCTCAACACAGTAAACGACTTGTAGTCTACAGAGCGTTGTATAGATTGATCACATCTCTAAACTACAACACAGGGACGGCTCTCCAGACTAACCATAGAGCCTCTGAACAACAGAGAAACAAAGACAAACATATGGAAATTGTCTTTACTTATTTTTTAATCCATTTGCGATCCTTTGTTCTTACTGTTGTTCGACATTACCAGTTTTAAAACTGCCTATTCTGACTCCGGGTTGCAGTAAGGTCTTTGGTGACCCATCTCACAACAGAGGAGACAGGATGATCGCGAACAAGTCTTGTTCACACCCTAACTCGCTGGACACTACACCATATTACAACTACTTTAGAAGAAAACCCACTGGATATCGGTGGTTTTGTCAATGCATCAAGTAACACTGGCATCAGATTAGCATTGTGTTGTTGTTCATTTCAGAGACGGAAGTAGGAAGACCCGCTTTGCGTCAGAAGACGTATATGTATTGAATCATATTACACTGCTGTTACTCGGCTGTTTATTATCTTATAAAAGCATGGTCACTTTACAAATTAACTCCACTAACCTGGGTACCCCCGTATATGACTGTTACTTCTTGTATATAGCCTCGTTGTTATATAGCAGTTATTGGTTGCACTTGTTTTATTGTTTTTTTTTTTTTACTTTTGTTTTTTTAGCAAATTTTCTTTTTAACTCTGTTCTTGAAACTGCATTGTTGGTTAAGGGCTCGTAATCGACTTATTTCACGTAAGGTCTTACACCTATTGATCCAAAATGATGACATATAGAATTTGATTTTTTGATTTGACGATTTCTTGAGTCTGCTTTTATTTGTAGAGTCTCAGTTGGTAGAGCAAGTCTTTCAACGGCAGAGTAGTTGGTTCGATTCCGGGGATAATAAAGTGATGCACACAAGCATGACTGGGAATCGCTTTGATAAAAGTTGTCAAGGAATACTAGATGGCGATAAATAAGGCCAGAGGGATTTGGGAGCAGGGCCCCATTATACTGCAGGCTAGCTTTGAACAGACAAATGATTACAGTGGAAATAGTATGCAGCATCATTCCAGATATGTGCACAGAAAAGTTCAGCATTCACCTTCTGCCCATTTCTGTCAACCCGTTTACTGAAGTTCGACCCATCCGGTCGATAATGAACGATACCACGACAGAACGGACGGCAACTGACTCTGCAACGGTAATGCTGCAAGTGGAAATTGGCGTGTCAATGTACTTCTTGTGTACAAAATGCAATGACGCTTGGGTGTGAATATCAAAGCGTAAAGAACTGTTTCTCCTCTTGGAGTGCTGGGAGGACATCCCCTTAGCCGTGAGATATGTAGCTTACATATACCACAAACCCCCAGGTGCCTTATTTATATATAAGATGGTTACAAAAACAATTAGAGCAGTGAATATTTGTTTACCCAGTAGTATACGGTCTGATAGCACTATGACTGTCAAGCTAATTCAGTACATTCAGGGATCAACCACCCAGTTTAGATGGTTAATTGTTGGGTGAAGAGACACAGACGGAGTCCAAGCTGATATAAATATTTATTTATCTTCCAAAAGGAATACATTGTGTGTTAGATCGGAATTTATCTTCAGAGCATTTTTGGGTAGACTTAATTCCACTTGACAAGTCATCATACACTACAGGACAACTTCTGTTTAGAGACATCATCAAACAGCAAAATGCTAATCTCGTCACTGGCTCTTCCCAATATGGGCATGTGCCCTCAATGTAGCGAAAGTGCAGAATATCTCTGTAAGCAGGAACTTGCCCTGCTGTGTATGATGAACATTTTAGTCCACTTTTAGTATAAAAATATACACAGTACCAAAGAAAAGGTTGGACACACCTACTCATTCAAGGGGTTTCTTAATATTTTAAATATTTTCACATTGCTTAGAATAATAGTGAAGACATCAAAACTATGAAATAACACTTATGGAATCATGCCAGAAACTGCAGAAAGTGTTAAACAAATCCAAATATATTTTATATTTGAGATTCTTCAAAGTAGCCACCCTTTGTCTTGGCTGAGACAGCTTTGCACACTCTTGGCATTCTCTCAACCTAGCTTCACCTGGAATGCCTTTCAACCCAGTCTTGAAGGAGTTCTGCCATAGCTGAGCACTTGTTGGCTGCTCCTTTCCTCTGCAGTCCAACTCATCCCAAACCATCTCAATTGGGTTGAGATCAGGGAATTGGGGAGGCTACAGGGCTATCTGATGCAGCACTCATCACTCTCCTTCTTGGTCAAATATCCCTTAAAGCCTTTGAGGTGTGTAAGGTCATTGTTCTGTTGAAAAACAAATGATTGTCCCACCTAAGCCCAAACCAGATGGGATGGTGTATCGCTGCAGAGTCGCTGTGTGCGATAGCTCATGCTGGTTAAGTGTGCCTTAATTCTAAACAAATACTACAGACAGTGTCACCAGCAAAGCACCCCCACACCATCACACCTCTTCTCCAGTGCTTGCACGGTGGGAACTAGCAACATGCGGAGATCATCTGGTTCACTCCACTACGTCTCCAAAGACACAGTGGTTTAGTTGTGAACCCAACTCCAATTCAGACCAAAGGACAGATTTCACGTCGAATGTCCATTGCTCGTGTTCACATTGGCAATGGAAGTCTCTTCTTCTTATTGGTGTCCTTTGCAGGTGGTTTCTTTGCAGCAATTCAACCATGAAGGCCTGATTCACGCAGTCTCCTCTGAACAGATGATGTTGAGATGTGTCTGTTACTTGAACTCTGTGAAGCACTTATTTTGGCTGCAATTCAGAACAGGTGGCTCTAGTGAACTTATCCTCTAGCAGCAGAGGTAACTCCGGGTCTTCCTTTCCTGTGGGCGGTCCTCATGTGAGACAGTTCCATCATAGTGCTTGATGGTTTTAAACAGCACTTGGAAGAAATGTTCAAAGTTCTTGACCGACCATGTCTTAAGTAATAATGGGCTGTCGTTTCTCTTTGCTTACTTGAGCTGTTCTTGCCATAATATGGACTTGGTCTTTTACCAAATAGGACTATCTTCTGTATACCCCCCTACCTTGTCACAACACAACTGATTGGCTCAAACGCATTAAGAAGGAAAGAAATTCCACAAATTAACTTTAACAAGCACACCTGTTAATTGAAATGTATTCCAGGTGACTACCTCATGAAGTTAATAGAGAATTGCCAAGTGTGCAAAAGCTCGTCGTCAAGGCAAAGGGTGGCTATAGTTTGAAGAATCTCGAAATAGAAAATATATACTGATTTGTTTAATATTTTTTTTGGTAACTACACTGATTCCATATGTGTTATTTCATAGTTTTGATGTTCTTCACTATTATTTTTACAATGTAAAATAAAGAAAAACCTGTGGAATGTGAGTAGGTATGTCCAAACTTCGACGGGACTGTATATTATAGTAGAATTAGTGAATTTAATATGAAAGTTATCTTCATTGCCAGACTACAGGCAGCAGTGTCTTTGTGTGAATATCTGACTAGAAACATAGCAGTGAACACAAACTTTGGAGTGGTCTTTTACAGTAAACCAACACATGAACAGATAGATGTCCATTTCCCCAAACTCTCTAACAAAGAATCGCAAAAGGACGAGAAGTGAGGAAGATTAAGATGTGAGGACTAGGACCCAAATGACGCACCTCATTCTAGATAGTGCACTATTTTTGACCAGACCCATATGGGCCCTGGTCAAAGTAGTGCACTTATAGGGAACTAAAGTGCCATTTGGGATAAAACCTGTGGTAGAAAAGGGGAAAGTGCATTGTGTGAAAACAGAAAACATCATCTTTTTTATCAATACTAGTCTCTATATTATCAACAGTGTCACCAATTAACAACTTTTAGTAAGTGGTACAGTAACTCTGTTTTTTGTTTGAAGGACTGAAGGGTAAGCGCTAGTGGAAACATGATTGAATTGGACAAACAGATGCTCCTGGATTGAGAAAAATGTTAGTGTGTTTTTGTATTGTTGTAGCCAGGATGATACATAATGCATCCTTACAAAAAAAAACATGAAAAAAATCAAATGTGAAACTTCAAATTTGACATGTTTTTTTTCCTAAAGGGTCGTAAGGAGCAAACAAGGGAAGATATTTCAAACTCTTTCTGCTTTTAAAAAGACATATTTGCGCTTTAGTGCCGTTGAGAGTGTACTGATTAATTAGACATTCCAGACGAAACCAAACCTACAATGACATATAGCCCTCATGGTTGAGTCACCTCTTTCACATTATCAGGTTTCAGGCAGAGGGAGAGAGATGGAGAGAACAATATGGAAAAGGAGGGAGAAAGACATTGAGAAAGAGAAAGAGAGAGAGAAACAACAGTGTTGTGTTCCAGTCTACCTTCTCACATCATCTGTAGTAATCTCCCATAGTTAAAACCAACATCTCCTCCACTGTAGGGTTACCAGATGGCCTACAGACTTCCACACCGCTGCACCAGACAAGGGTCCGTCTGAGGTTCCCATGTCCCACATCAGGAGGCTCTTTGTCCGTGGGTTCAGTGTGTGGCTCTCTCCCTGGATCGTGTGCTCTTTCCCCTGGGAGAAGGAGTGTGTTTGTATGAGTGTGTGTGTGTGGCGTCGTGTGTGTGTGTCAAACCGGTGTGCTGTAGGGGCGTTGTTAGTGCAGGGTGTGTTAGGGTAAGTGTCAACAGGGCTACCGTAGTAGCTCGAAGGGATTGGCCGGGCTGGGTCAAAGAAGGCCTGGGCGGCGGTCTGACAGGGGCAGTGATTGACACACTCGGGGGTTGTCATAGTGATACGTATGGAATCCCAGCCGCTCTGTTCCGTTGTGCAGCTCGTCACTAAGTCCCCCAAGTGGCGTGCCGTTGGGAGCAGGTGGGGCAGTAGGCTGGGGGAGGCCCAACTGGAAACACAAGGCACAATCACCATAGAAATAGAATGATTGAAAATAGAAGGAGTCATTCCAATTCGATGTAAGCATCAACTCGACTACTGTAGCTCAAGGTTTAGGTCTAGGGGTTTTGTGTTAGTGCTGTACTCCTAACCTCCAGGGGCCCAGGCAGAGAGGGGTGACACAGCCAGGGTGTCCATCCCAGGGGTGCTGCACGCATTGCAGGCAAAGTGAGCCTGAACCTCCCCTTGAGTCTCCTCTCCATCTCCTCCAGCCAAACGGAGGCCAAGTCCACTTCCGACTCATTTTTCTTACAGCATAGTACTTTGGAATTAGTGAAGGGGGTGAGGGTTTTTGTTCTGATCATTTATTGTTCATGAAAGAATGTGCAGATAAAAACACGCACACACAAACACACACACCACACACACATACATATACACAGTCACATGGACAGACAACACACACACAAGTTAAGCCTGGAGCCTGAGTAGCGAAAGTACGGCTAAGCAATACAGAGCAGGATGACTGTGGCGAGAAGTCTCTCGCTTATTACTACTCGTTCCTGCTGACATTAAACTGGTTATAACTCTCCATCAAACCCTGAGAGAAGAGAGAGGGGGAGAGAGAGAGGCAGAGAGAGAGAGAGAGAGAGAGAGAGAGAATATGAGAGAGAGAGAGAGCAGAGAGAGAGAGAGGGATTAGAGAGAGAGAGAGGAAAGAGAGAGGGGAGAGAGAGAGAGAGAGAGAGCGAGAGAGAGAGTTTAAGAGAGAGAGAGAGAGAGAGAGAGAGAGAGAGAGAGAGAGAGAGAGAGAGAAGGTGGGGGGAAACTACAGGGTGGTTAGTTATGTACTGTATGTTCTTAGCTACAACTTCGACAGCGCATTAAAGGGAGTGTAATACTTACGTTCAGCAATGGGTTCTATACCTGCAAGGACAAAGACAAATCAAAGGACCTAAATTAGTTTGGTTGGGAAAGAACAATGATCTAAATGAACTGGCAGGCCAGGCCCCCATATCTACCATGTGCTAAGGGGTAGAGTGCTGATCAGGATCTGTCCATACACAATCTTATTCATCATGAACTAAAGGCCATAAACTGACCCTAGATCAGCACTCTCCGAGGCTCTTTTGTGGATAACAGGCCCCAGAACTCACATCAGGAGACAGGTAGAGGTGAGAGGAGGGGGCAGAGAAGGGGAGCGTGGGGTCCTGTGAGGTCTTGGGGGTGGCAGCCTCAAAACCTCTTCTGGTTGGATCTCCTGCAGGAAGAAGAGTTAGAAGATAAAAACATGGATCTCTTCATCAATTTCCATCCCATTAGTCTCCTATCAGTAGGTGAGAGAGAAAGAGAGAGAGAGAGATTAGCATACACATAACAGTTTGAAAATGTCTTTTATTATTTTGGAACTTTTTTTGAGTGAATAATGTTTACTGTACATTTTTTGATTGTTTATTTCACTTTTGTTTATTATCTATTTCACTTGCTTTGGCAATGTAAACATATGTTTCCCATGCCAATAAAGCCCTTAAATTGAAATTGAAATTGAATTGTTTAAAGCAGAGAGAAAGGGAGACAGAGAGAGAGAGAGAGAGAGAGAGAGAGAAAAAGAAAGAGAAGAGAAGAAGAGAAGAGAGAGAGAAGAGAGAGAGAGAGAGAGAGAGAGAGAGAGAGAGAGAGAGAAAGAGAAAGAAAGAAAGAGAGAGAGAAAAAAAAGAGTGAGAGAGAGAGAGAGAGAGACAGAGAGAGAGAGAGAGAGAGAGAGAGAGAGAGAGAGAGAGAGAGAGAGAGAGAGAGGAGAGAGATAGAAGGGGCATTCTACAAATCAGCGTGCGTACGTGCATCTGTGTCCATCAGACAGCTCCTCCTCTATGTCACCACTGCTCTAAAATTATATACAGCCAGACGTGGCAGGTTAATGCCCTTAAAAGCAATGTGAAGTCTCCATTTCTCTTTCTCTCTCTTTCCCCCTCTCTCTCTCTCCTTCTCCCAACCTTCTACTCTCTCTGACCCCTCTCCTCACCCCTTCTCTCTCTATGGACCATGTCAACAGTTCCATCACACAACAGGGTAAACAATGGAGAGAGAGAGAAGAGAAGAGAAGAGGAGAGAGAGAGAGAGGAGAAGAGGAGGAGAGAGAAGAGAAGAGAAGAGAAGAGAAGAGAAGAGAAGAGAAGAGAAGAGAAGAGAAGAAAATAGAGAAGGAAGAGAAGAGAAGAGAAGAGAAGAGGGGAAGGGAGAAGAGAAGAGAAGAGAAGAGAAGAGAGAGGAGAGGAGAAGAGAGGAGAAGAGAGGAGAAGAGAGGAGAAGAGAGGAGAGAGAGAAGAGATAGAGAAGAGACTTGTTAAGATCATTGTAGATCCTAGCTATATCTTCTTTGAAATATAAAATATTAATATTTCGTTGCGGTGTGTGTGTGTGTGTGTGTGTGTGTGTGTGTGTGTGTGTGTGTGCGGTTTCTAACTTTTTCACAGGGAATAAATCTCCCGTGAGCCTGCAATTTTAAAGCCCTAGGCGTCAATTATTCAAAAATCATTCCTGCAACAATATTTTCCATCAGGGGACAATTTAGCCAGGTAGTCGAGGATGCGAGACTCTCCCTCTCTCCTCTCTCCTCTCTCCCTCTCTTCTCCTCTTCTGAAAGCACTCTTCTCTCCGTGTAAGTAGGATACACATCTCGTTCCTCGTCTCTCTCTCTCTCTCTCTCTCTCTCTCGTGTGTGTGTGTGTGTGTGTGTGTGTGTCTGAGCACAGCGCACCACCTGCAGAAATGAACAATGGCAGACAGGAGGGAGGAAAGAGAAAAGTCTACAGAAATTCCACTCATACCAGGTGTTGTATGGCTGCCAATAGACTCTAACTATATGTCCCAGTGTTTGGAGTTGACATTTTATTGCGTTAAAGGTGCTATATGCCTTAATTTTAGTGATATGAACCACTTTTAAATATCACCTGTGTCAATCTCAGCACTAGGAGGATGGCATCCTGTAGGTCAGGAGTGGATAGCACTGCACAGGCCCCTAGGAAGAGGAAACATGACATCTTCAGGCTGCTTACAGGTCAATGTAAACATTGTCAGAACAGTTGAGACATGGGCTAAACATACTGGACCACTGCCTTCTTCAACAGTCTTGAAACATTGCCTTTGAATTAATGATGCATTCAAAACAGTGTTTCTGTTCGTTTTACCATTCCTATAACATTAATTGGCTTTACACAATGCCATTATGTACATGTAGTAGTTTCCTGGGTATGAGACCTGCTACCTTTGGAAGCTGTGCTTCATATTACTCATCTCAGGACAAAAACTGAGACAGTTGGGTCAGTGATGCAGGATATTCATGAACATAATATCAGCTTCTGGTGAAATTATAGGTAAAGTGTTAAGAATAATAACAGCTAATAATAGTAATAATTAATGTAATCTGCACATACACACACACACATATTAGAGACACCCAGGACCAATTATTGTGTTATTATTATTTTTTACGTACCTGTCAGATAAACCCCGTATCTGGTATTTCCCAAACCTGTGGTTGGGTTATTCCCCTAGGACACTGTCGGTGTGATGGTGAGATGGTCAATAATTGCTATCAAGCCTGCTGTATTACACCGTACGATAGCACAAATCGTTTCCACCGTTCGCTCCAGCAGCTTGCCTTAGTCAATTCGCGCTATAACCGAACTCTCGTATTATCCTTCTTTTCCGTTATCCTTGTTCACACTCTCACTGTACTGAACGGCGAAGGCGTTGAAATAACCCACCTGATAGCTCGCATCTCGATGTGTCTGCAGGAACCTGAAGACTGTTGATCAGGCGGTGTCTGTGGTCGGGGAGGCTTTATCCATCACACCGCTGAGACTGTGGGGTTGGGAGAATGGCTACTGTTACGCTAAATATCTTTCTCCCTTGGCTTTAACTAGACTGCGATATCCTACTGTATGGATGTCTAACGCTCTGGTGGTTTTTGCTGATCTAAATCAAATCAAATCAAATGTTATTTGTCACATAACGTGTTTAGCAGATATTGTGTATGGAGTGAATCCGAAATGCTTCTGCTTCACAAGCTCCATTGATGCAGTAATATCTAACAAGTAATATCTAAAAATGTCACAACATATGTACAGATCTAGTGAGAATGAATTTAAAGAAGAATATATCTAAGAATCCAGATTCCCTCTTTCTGTTCTAACTTTAAACCTCTCATTCAACTTCATTAACTCAGATCACACCAGGGCAACCATATCATCACCACACCCAAAGATTGTGAGGTGCAAGCCCTTCTGTAACCATTAATCATAAACTGGGCTTACGTCACTGACCTTGTACTTAAGGCCCAGAACCCAGCAGAAGCTCAATTATATTACAAGAAAAAGTAAATGAACTTCTGTTGGCCTACCATCACTGAACTTACGACCCAAACATGATAGGTTAGTAAGGTATTTTATTACAGTGTCAAAGACAGTCAACATTAACTTTCAATTCAAAATGTCTAACTGCGTGCACCTAGTTATCTAGTCCCAGGCCTATTACAAATGAGCTATATCCCTCAGAACGTCGGGTAAAAGACAAATCCTAAGTGCTCGCCTGGGCTGAGCCGATGAACCACCAGTAGTATGCCTACGTGTGCATTTTTATTTACAGCTGATTTTAGGCATTCAATCCTGCCAGGCCAATTAGCAGCCCAGCTGTGTTATTGTTTGCTTTATTTGGCCGAAAGGACAAAAAAAAGCGAAACGTGCTACCAGCAGAAGATAGGTTGTGTTATGAGGTGAAAGTTCAAAACGGACAACCAGTAGGTCTAACAAGCAATATGTAGCACCAACGTCAATTTGTTTTCCTAACATCTATTAAGTCTCGAGATGTCTTGGTGCTAATTAAATTAACTGGAGGCCGATGCTATTTGTGTCTGTGGGCACGTCTGTATTGTGCTAACGGTAACCTTAGGGATGACTGTAAGGACATGAAGGTGTGACATTTCTCCCAGAGTGAATGGGCCAGTTTGGCTAAATGGGAGAAAAAGCGCTACAGAAACATGAAGAGGAACCACTTGGCCATGCTGGCTATAGGTACTATATATCTCTATGAGGCCATGACTATTGTGATGAAGAATGATGCTCTCTGTTGTTCCTCAGGGGCCTGTTTCAGGACATTAGCCTCAGATAGAAATGTGTTGTGTAGAACAGATATAATTGTCTATAAGGTAGATCAGGGAATCGTGACCGCTCTATTAATTATATTTCTATGTGCAAAGTTCGATTGTTCCACCTCTCTGAATACACCCCAGGTCTGCAGCCGCTGGTCCCTGTGTTTCTGAGGCGTTGCCGGGGAGGAGAGGGGAGAAAGCACATAGACCACCCCCAACAGGACCTAGTGACACAGTGGAGGAAGAGGAGAGAGGAAGAATGGACCCCTCACCTATAGAGACAACAGCAGGGTAAAACTCTCAAAGGAGAAGGGAGAAGTCCAGAACACCTTCTACAGCCTCCACTTCTAAACCCCCTCAGTCCAGAACACCTTCTACAGCCTCCACTTCTAAACCCCCTCAGTCCAGAACACCTTCTAAGCTATTCTAAAACCCCTCAGTCCAGAACACCTTCTACAGCCTCCACTTCTAAACCCCCTCAGTCCAGAACACTTCTACAGCCTCACTTCTAAACCCCTAGTAACTTCTACAGCCTCCACTTCTAAACAGAACACCACACCTCACCAAACCCCCTCAGTCCAGAACACCTTCTACAGCCTCCACTTCTAAACCCCCTCAGTCCAGAACACCTTCTACAGCCTCCACTTCTAAACCCTCAGTCCAGAACACCTTCTACAGCCTCCACTTCTAAACCCAGTCCAGAACACCTTCTACAGCCTCCACTTCTAAACCCCCTCGTTTTACAGAACACTCTAAACCACCCCTCAGTCCAGAACACCTTCTACAGCCTCCACTTCTAAACCCCCTCAGTCCAGAACACCTTCTACAGCCTCCACTTCTAAACCCCCTCAGTCCAGAACACCTTCTACAGCCTCCACATCAAAACTCCCTCAGTCCAGAACACCTAAAACATCTGTGACTACAGGGTCCTGTATCTCCCTGCTATCTCAGCCTCAACCAAAACCCTCAACACGAGACCTTAACCCCCTACTGTGACACAGACCTTAACCTCATCCCCAACCAAACCAAACGTTCTGACACCTCAGCCACACCTAAAACCTCGACTAGCTCAGAAATGACCAGAACATCTAACAAACAGGTGACCCCAACCTTAGCCACGCCCACTGCTACACAGGTGACCACAAGGTGGTCCTCTGTAGCTCAGCTGGTAGAGCACGGCGCTTGTAACGCCAAGGTAGTGGGTTCGATCCCCGGGACCACCCATACACCAAAATGTATGCACGCATGACTGTAAGTTGCTTTGGAGAAAAGCGTCTGCTAAATGGCATTATATTATATGATATATTATAAGGTCTGACCCCTCGACCCCGGCCAGACCACAGCTGAGCAGAGGGCCAGTGGTGACACGTATTTACACCTGGATGTGGACTGATTGGGACAGTTACAAAATGGGAGGAGAACCTTCAATACAACCTCACCTGGATGAGCTGACTGGAGAGACAGAAGGAGAGGAGAGAGAGAGAGTAGGGACGAGACGGAGCGGAAGACAAAGAAAGAGGAGGAAAGAGAGGGAGAAGAGGAGAAACAGGAGCCGCTGAACGAAGAGAGAGAAGGAGAAAAGGAGAAGGAGAGAGCGAAGGAGAGATGGAGTCAGAGTGGAAGAGAGGAGGAGAGGAGGAGAGCGAAGGAGAGATGGAGTGGAACAGTGGGGGAGAGGAGGAGAGCGGGAGCGAAGGAGAGATGGAGTGGAACAGTGGGGGGAGAAGGAGGGAGAGCGAAAGGAGAGATGGAGTGGAACAGTGGGGGAGAGGAGGAGAGCGGGAGCGAAGGAGAGATGGAGTGGAACAGTGGGGGAGAGGAGGAGAGGGGAGCGAAGGAGAGATGGAGTGGAACAGTGGGGAGAGGAGGAGAGCGAAGGAGAGATGGAGTGGAACAGTGGGGGAGAGGAGGAGAGCGGGAGCGAAGGAGAGATGGAGTGGAACAGTGGGGGAGAGGAGGAGAGCGGGAGCGAAGGAGAGAGGATATTTTATTAATGTTGGCTAATTCCATGAACATATCCTATTTAGTAATCCGCAGTAACACATGGATCTGAGTAATAACAACTCCACTCAGGTGTGAGCCACACCACTGTTGTTACTCTGTAACGATTTCCTCCTCTCCTCGTCCTTACAGGACCCAGGGTGTGTGTCAGAGCAGATGAAGAGGGCATGGCTAAGGCAGCAGATGTCAGAGGTGAAGAGATACACTCGAGGTGTGAACCTCCGCAGCAGAGCCAGAGTCAGCTATACTGAGGAAGAGGAGCTGAGAGACGAAGATCACCTCTGTGAGTCTCAATCTAAATACAGTGTATCTCTATGTGAAACCTTCATGAACCCATTTTAAGGTCTTTATAGATGCAGTATTTTTGTGATCTTTGGTTAAATTGCCCCTAATGTCTTGTTTTATCTACTGGTTAGCATACACATGATACAATCCTGTAACTAATGGTTAGTGTGTATATTGTGTAGAGAATCTGCTTCTCATCTCTATCAGTCTGTGAGGAGTGCAAGTCTTTCTTCATCGAGGAGTGTGAGCTCCACGGTCCCCCCTCTTCATCCCAGACACCCCTGCCCCCCTGGGGGCCCAGACAGGCCTGACTCACCCTGATGCCCGGCCTGGAGGTCAGGACATCAGCCATCCCTGGAGCTGGTCTGGGGGTCTTCAACCACGGACACACCGTGCCCCAAGGGACGCACTCACGGACCTTATGAAGGAGAACTAACAGACAAGGAGCTGGCCATGGAGAGTGGATACTCCTGGGTGGTGAGAGGGAGTGTGTGTGTCTGTCTGTCTGACTATCTGTCTGATTAAAAGCGCAACACCAAGTTCTGATTGGCTGGGTGAAATAACTGCTGAGATGCAATTGGTCCTCAGATCTACAAAAACAAGCAGAGTGACGAGTGCATTGATGCCAAGAGAGACACTCACTCCCAACTGGATGAGGTGTGTCTTTTCTCCAGCCATCCATCCCTCTCTCCATCTCTCCATCCATCCCTCTCTCCATCTCTCCATCTGTCCCTCTCTCCATCTCTCCATCCATCCCTCTCTCCATCTCTCCATCCGTCCCTCTCTCCATCTCTCCATCTGTCCCTCTCTCCATCTCTCCATCCATCCCTCTCTCCATCTCTCCATCCGTCCCTCTCTCCATCTCTCCATCCATCCCTCTCTCCATCTCTCCATCCGTCCCTCTCTCCATCTCTCCATCCATCCCTCTCT
Source organism: Coregonus clupeaformis (assembly GCF_020615455.1). Classification (NCBI taxonomy): domain Eukaryota; kingdom Metazoa; phylum Chordata; class Actinopteri; order Salmoniformes; family Salmonidae; genus Coregonus; species Coregonus clupeaformis. Next base: position 173,751 of record NW_025534320.1, read on the forward strand.
CCATCTCTCCATCCGTCCCTCTCTCCATCTCTCCATCCATCCCTCTCTCCATCTCTACATCTGTCCCTCTCTCCATCTCTCCATCAATCACTCTCTCCATCCATCCCTCTCTCCATCTCTCCATCTGTCCCTCTCTCCATCTCTCCATCCATCCCTCTCTCCATCCATCCCTCTCTCCATCTCTCCATCTGTCCCTCTCTCCATCTCTCCATCCATCCCTCTCTCCATCCATCCCTCTCTCCATCTCTCCATCTGTCCCTCTCTCCATCTCTCCATCCATCCCTTTCTCCATCTCTCCATCCATCCCTCTCTCCATCTCTCCATCCATCCCTCTCTCCATCTCCATCCATCCCTCTCTCCATTTCTCCATCCATCCCTCTCTCCATCTCTCCATCTCTCCATCCATCCCTCTCTCCATCCATCCCTCTCTCCATCCATCCCTCTCTCCATCTCTCCATCCATCCCTCTCTCCATCTCTCCATCTATCCATCTATCCCTCTCTCCATCTCTCCATCTATCCCTCTCTCCATCTCTCCATCCATCCATCTCTCCATCTATCCCTCTCTCCATCTCTCCATCCATCTCTCCATCTGTCCTCTCTCCATCTCTCCATCCATCCCTCTCTCCATCTCTCCATCCATCCCTCTCTCCATCTCTCCATCCATCCCTCTCTCCATCTCTCCATCCATCCCTCTCTCCATCTCTCCATCCATCCCTCTCTCATCTCTCCATCCATCCCTCTCTCCATCTGTCCCTCTCTCCATCTCTCCATCTATCCCTCTCTCCATCTCCATCATCCCTCTCTCCATCTCTCCCTGTCCCTCTCTCCATCTCTCCATCCATCCCTCTCTCCATCTCTCCATCCACCTCCCTCTCTCCATCTCTCCATCCATCCCTCTCTCCATCCATCCTCTCTCCATCCATCCCTCTCTCCATCTCTCCATCCATCCCTCTCTCCATCTCTCTATCCATCCCTCTCTCCATCTCTCCATCTCTCCATCCATCCCTCTCTCCATCTCTCCATCTATCCCTCTCTCCATCTCTCCATCCGTCCCTCTCTCCATCTCTCCATCTGTCCCTCTCTCCATCTCTCCATCCATCCCTCTCTCCATCTCTCCATCTGTCCCTCTCTCCATCTCTCCATATCCCTCTCTCCATCTCTCCATCTATCCCTCTCTCCATCATCTCTCCATCTGTCCCTCTCTCCATCTCTCCATCCATCTCTCCATCCATCCCTCTCTCCATCTCTCCATCTGTCCCTCTCTCCATCTCTCCATCCATCCCTCTCTCCATCTCTCCATCCATCCCTCTCTCCATCTCTCCATCCATCCCTCTCTCCATCTCATCCCTCTCTCCATCTCTCCATCATCCCTCTCTCCATCTCTCCATCTCTCCATCCTTCCCTCTCTCCATCTCTCCATCCATCCCTCTCTCCATCTCTCCATCCATCCCTCTCTCCATCTCTCCATCCACCCTCTCTCCATCTCTCCATCTCTCCATCCGTCCCTCTCTCCATCTCTCCATCCATCCCCTCTCTCCTCTCTCCATCCTCCCTCTCTCCATCTCTCCCTCTCTCCATCTCTCCATCTTCCCTCTCTCCATCTCTCCATCATCCCTCTCTCCATCTCTCCATCCATCCCTCTCTCCATCTCTCCATCCATCCCTCTCTCCATCTCTCCATCCGTCCCTCTCTCCATCTCTCCATCTGTCCCTCTCTCCATCTCTCCATCCATTCCTCTCCCATCTCTACATCTGTCCCTCTCTCCATCTCTCCATCCGTCCCTCTCTCCATCTCTCCATCTATCCCTCTCTCCATCTCTCCATCTGTCCCTCTCTCCATCTCTCCCTCTCCATCCGTCCCTCTCTCCATCTCTCCATCTATCCCTCTCCCATCTCTCCATCCATCCCTCTCTCCATCTCTCCATCCATCCCTCTCTCCATCTCTTCTCCCTCTCTCCATCTCCCTCTCTCCATCTCTCCATCCATCCCCCTCTCTCCATCTCTCCCTCTCTCCATCTGTCCCTCTCTCCATCTCTCCATCATCCCTCTCTCCATCTCTCCATCCATTCCTCTCTCCATCTCTCCATCCATCCCTCTCTCCATCTCTCCATCTGTCCCTCTCTCCATCCATCCCTCTCTCCATCTCTCCATCTGTCCCTCTCTCCATCCATCCCTCTCTCCATCTCTCCCATCTTATTTTCTCCCAATCTCTACATCTTTCTATCCTTCTGTGTTTTCATCTTGTTCGATGATGTTGAGTTGGCCTAAATCTGATTTAATTCTTATTGTCTCTCCCACTTAAAAAAAAAAATGTATGTAGTTCTGTCCTTGAGCTGTTCTTGTCTATTAATGTTCTGTATTATGTAATGTTTAATGTTTTGTGTGGACCCTAGGGAAGAGTAGCTGCTGCTTTTTGCAACAGCTATGGGGATCCTAATAAAATACCTTCCCTCTCTCTTACCACTCCTCCTCTCTCTGTCAGGTATGTGAACTGTGCCCGTAGTGAAGAAGAGCAGAGTCTGGTGGCCTTCCAGTACAGAGGAGGGATTCTGTACCGCTGCTGTAAGCATATAGCTGTTGGAAGAGGAGATGTTGGTGTGGTACGGAGAGGAGTACGCCAGAGACCTGGGCATCATCTTCCACTTCCTCTGGGACAAAAAGAGCTCAGCTAGAGGTACTTTTGAGCTTTCTCTCTCTACCTCTCTGCTTATTCCCTTTCCTCAACCCTCTAGAACATTCATTGTGCAATAATCTGAAGGAATGTGTTTTCCTCAGTCAGCTGAATGCACCACTTACTTCATAGAACCGTGGTTACGTGAGTAATCTCTGATATCCGCTATAGCGGCTGGGGCAAACGGAGAGGTAACAGCGGTTTCTAGCGCGTCTTGAAATAGTTTTCTCCCGACAAATGTGGCTCTAGCTTTTGAACGGTTGGCGCTATTAGCAACTATGACCCCATGCCTGAAAGCTAAGACACTCAGGAACACGTATCGTCTGTTTCCATCTACGACGCACACAGGCTGTGCAGGCCTTGTTAGAAGGCAGAGTGATGTGAATGTATCTGCACTGAATGACTAGTGGAAGTAAATGGATTATCCACAGAAGACCATACACACAGATTGCTTGATGAGCATCCCTAATGTTTTCCTGAACTTTCCAATACCTTTGTGATGCATTTCAATCACCCCAAAACATACTTCCTTCAGACTGAAATTTGGCATTATCTGATTTGACATATTTGTGTGCTATTATTGAGATAATGATACCCCCAAGTGTATAGAAATTGTGAATCAAATAGCTTCATGGTCCATGTTAATAGTATTCTAAATAGCATGTAATATATATGTATCAATTTGACTTTGTGACCCCCCAACTCCCATTCTCCGATGAGTTGGCTATGGCGGCTTACCCAGTGAGTTTGTTTCAGAAAAGTGTCTCCCCCAGAAATATTAGTGACTACCACTGCTCTAGAACTACCTGTTCAATTTTCCCTCTCTTGCCATCTCTCTATTCAAGTGAAGTGGAATATAATGATATCATCAGTCTTTCTTTTTCTTTCAGTATTTGCTTCAGTTCTCTATCAAGCTTGCTATTCTCTTTGACCTCTCTCAACACCCCTTCAGTTCTCTGTCAAGCTTGCTATTCTCTTTGACCTCTCTGAACACCCCTTCCGTTTCTCTCCTTCCCTCCCTCCCTCTTCCTTTCAGGTGTGAATGAGTCGTTCCAGTCTCAGATCTTTTCCTGCTCTGGTTGTCTGTTCTCCTTCACGGCTCAGATCTCCCTCTACAAGCACATAAAGAGATGCCACAGGGAAGAGTACGTCAGGCTGCTGAGGAGTGGAGGGATTAGATCACAGACACTAGCACCACCCAGTGGCTCTCAGCTGTGTTCAACAACTTCAGATCGCACCCCATCACACTTCCCACCCAGAAACAGAGACACAGGGAAGCCAAGACTTCACCACTGCTCTCAGTGTGGAAGAGTTTCCGTCGATCAGGAGACTTAAAGGTACACCAACATACTCACACAGGAGAGAGGCCATATCACTGCACCCAGTGTGGGAAGAGTTTCACACAGATATGTAATTTGAAGACACACAAGCGTACTCACACAGGAGAGAGGCCATATCACTGTTCCCAGTGTGGGAAGAGTTTCAGTCAGTCAGGACATTTAAAGATACACCAGCGTACTCACACAGGAGAGAGGCCATATCACTGTCCCCAGTGTGGGAAGTTTCAGTCGGTCAGGGCACTTAAAGGAACACCAGCGTACTCACACCTGACTCTATGAGTCAATAGCACCAACTGATTTACCAGTGGCATTCCAAACACAAAATAGTTTGTTTGGCTGAATACAAATCTAATGTAACTGTGTGTAGACCATCTTTGATTCCTAGTGTGTTGTGTGAGAGGAGGGTGACTGCAGTGAGAGACATGTTGAATATGACAGGCCAGGACACGTCCATGTTTGACCCTTACCTGAATGTTGCAGGGAGCTGGTTGCTGACTGCCAATAAGCTGTTATGAATGCTTATAACAAGTCTACATAAGCTATACATTATGCAGAGATAGGACATCCCATTAAAGCATTCTCCATTAGAGGTATACTACATACTGTATTCATAGAAAGTGTTGTAACCCTACTAAATGCACTTGTGAAGTGTTACATTGCCTGATAAACATGCATAGCACCTTATAGAGGTGCAGTTTTAAAGCCTTATGAGATATTATAGTAATGAACAAGAAGCTGTGATATATTGCAATTTCAGAATGTGTGTGGGACATGTGAAAGTTGCGCCCCTGTGTGTGATAAAGAGAGTCAGCCCCAAAGACAGTGATAGTGTATCTCATTGAGTTTATTAGATGATGTTATGGTCAGGCAATGAAGGAGAGAGAGTTTGAAAGAAATATTGAGAAAATAGATATTGGTAGTCTATAGGATGATCTTGTGGTATGGGAAGAGGGTAAGGCTCTGGGTAAATGAAGGAATGTCCATGATGGATGTAGCGGCCATCTTGGGCGAGGCGGGGAGGAAGGTCAGTTTGGACACTTCTCCGTAGGACGAACTGCCACACTCTTCCTCATCCCTCTCTCCGTTGCCATGACGACTCTGCTTGTCATCTCCAGGGGGGTCGCCCTCCTCCGGCCCAAAACCCACCACCTAGGTCGATGTTAGAGTACACACACACACAGCTCTTAAACATGGATTACATTGCTCACACACACACACACACACACACACACACACACACACACACACACACACACACACACACACACACACACACACACACACACACACACACACACACACACACACAACACTTACATGTACACTGAGTTTTCTGCAGTTGTGTCCGCGGTGCTCCAGATACCAGGATACCAGCTCTGCTCTGGTCATCTGCTTCAGGGCCTCAATCTACTCACACACACACATAAGCACACACACACACAGTCACACATGAAATACATGAAACGTCTGCAGCAACTACAGAAAATGTCAAATTCTGCACACACCAGAAAAACTGAAAAACGGAATTGTCCGGTGTGTGTGTGTGTGTATCTCACCTCTCTGTGAAGCCTGTTGAAAACATACTGCTGTGTAGCCACCTCGGCCCAGTTCCTGTCCACCTCCTCTCCCAGGTGTGTGTCCTCACACTCCTTTAGCTTGACCAGCGCAGTCACCTGTACACACACACACACCTTCAGCTTAACAAGTAAACTCATCTGTGTAAGACATATATACTCAGACACACACACACACACACACACCTGTGTGTTGAAGGCTTCCTCAGTCAGAGCACTCAACTTCTCTCCAAAGGAAGACAGAAACTCCTCTATCTTCAACTCTACCAGCTCAGTACTGAAAGAGAGATGGAGAAAAGAGATGGAAAGGAGAGAGAGAGAAGAGAGAGAAGAGAGAGAGACAGAGAGGGGGACAGAGAGAGACAGAGAGAGAGAGACAGAGAGGGAAGAGAGAGAAGAGAGAGAGACAGAGAGGAGAAGAGAGGAGAGAGAGGCAGAGAGAGAGACAGAGAGAGCCCACTGTCATTGCTATAAGAGACAAGGCATTTACAGGTCCTAAGATATAGTACTTACAGCCTCAGGAAGGCCACATCAAAATCACTGCAGTGCACTATGTCATTGGTTCATACAGTAAGTATGAGGATCTCACTTGAACTTGGTGGCCTGTGTTTCCACGGTGACGGAGAAGCCCAGGACTCCAGACGTGTTTCTGCAGGTTGGATAAACATGATACCTGGAGGAGAGAGAAGGAGAGAGAGGGTTAAGTTGACAGAGCCAATTGGAAGCTGGAGAGGGTTGAGACACTGGGAAGGTTGGGACACTGAGGAAGGTTGGGACACTGAGGAAGGTTGGGACACTGAGGAAGGGGGTTAACACTCCTACTCTTTCCATAGGTTCCATGGGCTATTTAGTCACCAGAGAGAGAGAGAAGAGTGAAAGACAGACACTGACCCTAGAGTCTCTTTGGTCCTGAGGAAGTCAAAGCAGGGCTCCTCCATGTGCATCTGGAACGACAACAATATCAACAACACAGAGGTCAGAGGAAGAAGGGATGAGGGGTTAGGGGATGAAAGGATGAATGGTTGTTGGTGTACTCACCACCAACAGCTCCATCAGTGTGTGTTCTCTGAGGTTCTTAGGACCAGACTGGAGAAAGAGAATAGAGTGAATGAATGACAGGCGAGTCATGAACAGATGAATTGTACCAGTGTGTGACTGTGTGTACCTGGTAGTAGACTGTGACCTCGGAGTTGGCGTCTCCCTTGTTCAGTGCTTTGACCTTACAGAGGTGCTGTTTCAGAGGCAGCTCTACCACTCTGAACAACACAGGGACCTTTGCTGGCAGCTTGGAGAACTGCAGCTTACTGACAGAGGACAGGGAGAGAGGACAGTAAAGATAGTTGTGTGTGTGTGTGTGTGTGTGTGTGTGTGTGTGTGTGTGTGTATGCCTGCACGTGCGTGTATGTGTGTATAAACTTACTCAGTGACGTACTGCAGGAACTGGATTGACTCCTGTAGAGAAAACAGATCACAACATCAGAAATTATACAAGAGGGTTTGGTGGAAAGGGTGTGTAATGTGTGTGTGTTCATGGTCCAGTCACCTGGCTAGTGAAGTTCCCCTGCACCAGTCCCTCTGCATAGAGCTGGGTCTTGAAGGTTCTGCTGAACTCCATCAGTTCTTCTACAGTCAGACCACCGTCTGTCAGCGCCTGGTACTTCTCTATCATGGACCAGCGACCATGCTCCAGGACCAACAACCGCACGTCCCTGAGAGTGTGTGTTTGGTGTGGAGAGAGAGAGAGGGAGAGAGAAAGGAGAGAGAGAGGGAGGGGAGGGAGGAGGAGGGAGGGAGGGAGGGAGAGAGACGGAGATAGGAGGGGGAGAGAGAGAGAGGGAGGAGAGAGAGAGAGAGGAGGGAGGGAGAGAGAGAGAGAGAGAGAGAGAGAGAGAGGAGGGAGGGGGTGTGTGGGGGGTGGAGAGAGAAGAAAATGATGAGTTGGGACACACACATACAAACAGACCCCCACCCCGCTGCACACACACGTGACGTACTTGCCCAGTTTTCTCAGGTCGTATGAGGATGTTGAAGTAGGTCTTTTTGAGCTGCTCAGAGAACATACTGAAGACATCTTGACAGGCAGAGAAGTCAGCTAGATGGTCCAGGATCAGATGGAACAGGAGCTACAGAGGAGGAAGATACCAACACCACCATCATCATCATCGTGTGAGTGTGGTGCAGTGTGTGTGGTGTGGCGTGCGGTGCAGTGTGTCTGTGTCTAACTCACAGGCAGTTTGTGGTTGAAGCCTTTGACCTTGATAACCAGTCCGTGTTCTCCTACTGACAGCTTGTACTCCAGCTGGGCCACGTCAGCCTCGTAGGCTGGCTCTGCTAGGTTATGACCTAGTATGTTCACTAGCAGGTCAAATAACACCAGGCTAGGGAGGGGAGAGAGAGAGAGAGAGGGAGTGGGTAAAAGAGAGAGAAAGGGGTGGGAGGGGAGTGAGAGAGGGGGAAGGGGGTTGGGGATGAGAGAGAGAGAGTGGAGAGAGAGAGATAAGCAGAGAGAAACAGGATTAAAATACTGTGAAAAACTGTTCCTAGCTATGGCTGCATTCTCGAGAGGCTAACGATTTTAGAACAATCTCTACCTGGGAAACAATTGTTGGCTAATGGCTAACTAAACCCTGGACTTACTTCTTGGCTGACTGCTGGATGACCGGAGAGATGAGATGGAAGCGGATGTACGCTGAAGGAGAGAGAGGGAGACGTCAGATCAACGGAGAGAGAGAGACGTCAGATCAACGGAGGGAGAGTAGAAACGACAGATCAATGGAGGAGAGAGAGAATAAATGAAAGATCAATGTAATAGTATAGCTATTGACCATTTTAATTGTTCACTGTTAAAGCAAAACTCAACCCAAAAACTATCTTCTGGTATTTGTTTCATTAGTCCTTTGTCGATATAGTCCCAAAATGTTTTGCATGTCAGCAATCATGTTTTCAAGATATATAATCAAAATACAGAAATACAGCCGGTATGATGCATTTTGCCTGCTGTATTCTCTATTTTGAAAGCTATAAACTGCTGACATGGAAAACATTTTGAACTATATCAACAATGGACTAATGAAAAAACGTTTTGGGGGTGGAATTTTCCTTTAAGAGAACATGTGGACATTGAGGCAAGATTGTTTAAAAAACGAACTACTTTATAAAAAACAACACACACACACACACACACACTAGGGCTGGCACAATTACCATATGGATGAAAACCATCACGAAAATAAAATAACCGTGATACATTTTGTTTTGGGGAACGAACAGCTGACTGAAGAAGGGACGGCCTGGAATTTGTGCGGTTAAGTCAATTTCTGCGGTAACATGTACTCTAAACAACATGATGAAACTTTGTTGCTCCTAGTTGAAACAAGCAAGGTGTTGGTTGTAGCAAATGAGTCTTCGGTTGCCTAGGCAGCAGCAGGACACATGAATAGAACGGGCTTGGAACCATAGAATTATGAATTAGAATAATAATTTTATAGGATCTCTATACTTGGAACCTCTAACTCTGGCAATTTGACTGGTAAACTCATGGGTACATTCGCAATGGCTGTATTGTGATGTAATAATGTCCATGGTAATGTAGAATGTTGATTCAAATGATAACTGATGTGGCTCTTGTAATGACATTTATTTTTTGTAATGTCAGTTGAGTTGAATCAAAGATTTTTTATTATATTGACAAGATAGTGGAGTGGCCGCTCTAACAATGGAAATACATGTCCTCAAAGATGGAAGGCGTTCAGGTGGGACCATTCTAGCCAATGAGAGGGCAGATACGTGTGTGAACAACAGGCACAACTCTGATATAAAGTTGTTCCTGCTTTTAATTCCTGCTTTGCTCCTGTGGGTACTCTCGCAATGGCTGCCAGTCCACCCATTATGCCATCAGTGACTTGAATGGGGACACCCATTCTATTTTTAAAATTACTATTCCAACGGTTATTACGGAGACTGCGTCATTTGGCTGGCCAATTACAGTCATCCAAAATTCCATGACCGTCACAGCTCCTAACACACACACACCTTTGGGTATGTTGAACTTGTTGTCCTTCTTGTACCAGAGACATCCTCGGTCACTGGCAGCTACTCTGACTGGCAACTCAGTATCAGGACAGTCAGACTGCTTCAGGCTGAAATCAGTCGCTGGAAGGAAGACACAAAAAATAAACACATTAGGAAGGTTCACAACACACACACACACACACACACACACACATACACACACACACACACACTCACCGATGAACTTGTTCTCAACAGGGAGGTGCAGGTCAGAGTTGTGCTCAAAGTCTCCGTTCCAGCGCTCTCTCCACTCCTGCTGGATTTCTGGACAGAGAGTAGACACCTATCAGGACACTCTCTTTCTCTACATGTTGGGACCATGTTGATATGATCTGGTCCTCGAATAATGCAAACACAAACAGTGCCTTCAGAAAGTATAGAAACAGCAGAGGGAGTACCCCCCTATCCACATCGACGGGACAGCAGTGGAGAAGGTGGAACGTTTTAAGTTCCTCGGCGTACATATCACTGACAAACTGAAATGGTTCACCCACAAAACAGTGTGGTGAAGAAGGCGCAACAGCGTCTCTTCAACCTCAGGAGGCTGAAGAAATTTGGCCTGTCACCTAAAACCCTCACAAACTTTTACAGATTCACAATTGAGAGCATCCTGTCGGGTTGTATCACCGCCTGGTACGGCAACTGCACCGCCCACAACCGCAGGGCTCTCCAGAGCGTGGTGCGGTCTGCACAACGCATCACTGGGGGCAAACTCCCTGCCCTCCAGGACACCTACAGCACCCGATGTCACAGGAAGGCCAAAAAGTTAATCAAGGACAACTACCACCCGAGCCACGACCTGTTCACCCCACTATCATCCAGAAGGCGAGGTCAGTACAGGTGCATCAAAGCTGGGACCGAGAGACTGAAAAACAGCTTATATGTCAATTAGCCTATCAGAAGCTTCTAAAGCCATGACATCATTTTCTGGAATTTTCCAAGCTGTTTAAAGGCACAGTCAACTTAGTGTATGTAAACTTCTGACCCACTGGAATTATTGTGATATAGTGAATTATAAGTGAAATAATCTGTCTGTAAACAATTGTTGGAAAAATTACTTGTGTCATGCACAAAGTAGATGTTCTAACCGACTTGCCAAAACTATAGTTTTTTAACAAGACATTTTTGGAGTGGTTGAAACACAAGTTTTAATGACTCCAACCCTAAGTGTATGTAAACTTCCAACTTCAACTGTATCTGTAAGGTCCCTCAGTCGAGCAGTACATTTCAAGCACAGATTCAACCACAAAGCCCAGGAAGGTTTTCCAATGCCTCGCAAAGAAGGGCACCATTGGTTAAAAATATAAATAAACAGAGTTTAATGGCTGTGATAGGAGAAAACTGAGGATGGATCAACAACATTGTAGTTACTCCACAATACTAACCTAAATGACAGAGTGAAAAGAAGGAAGCCTGTACAGAATACAGAATATTCTAAAACATGCATCCTGTTTCCAGTAAGGCATTAAAGTAAAACTGCAATGTGGCAATGAAATAAACGTTATGTCCTGAATACAAAGTGTTATGTTTGGGCCGAATCCAACACATCACTGAGTACCACTCTTCATATTTTCAAGCATGGTGGTGGCTGCAACATGTTATTGGTATGCTTGTCATCGGCATGACTAGGATAAAAGTAACGGAATAGAGCTAAGCACAGGCAAATTCACCTTTCAGCAGGACAATAACCTAAAACACAAGGCCAAATATACACTGGAGTTGCTTACCAAGACGACATTGAATGTTCCTGAGTGGCCTAGTTACAGTTTTGACTTAAATCGGCTTGAAAATCTGTGGCAAGACTTGAAAATGGCTGTCTAGCAATGATCAACAAACAACTTGACAGAGCTTGAAGAATTTAAAAAAGAATAATGTGCAAATATTGTACAATCCACGTGTACAAAGCTCTTAGAGACTTACCCAGAAAGACTCACAGCTGTAATCGCTGCTAGAGTTGATTCTAACATGTATTGACTCAGGGGTGTGAATACTTCTGTAAATTAGATATTTCTGTACTTCATTTTCAATACATTTCTAAAATTTCTAAAAACATGTTTTCAGTTTGTCATTATGGGGTATTGTGTGTAGATGGGTGAGATGTTTTATGTATTTAATCCATTTTGAATTCAGGCTGTAACACAACAAAATGTGGAATAAATCAAGGGGTATGAATACTTTCTGAAGCCACTGTAGTAGGCCCGTGTAAGTGTGTGTGTGTGTGTGTGTGTGTGTGTGTGTGTGTGTGTGTGTGTCTCACCCTCTACGCTGTAGTGTGTCCCAAACCATTTCTCCCTGAGGGGACAGTGGCCTTCATGGTCTGGAGAGAGCAGCAACAGGTTGGATCTGTCTGGAGTCAGCAAGGACAGGGCCGCACTGATCACCTACACACACACACACACACACACACACACACACACACACACACTATAAATACTTTATTTGAATCAACAAATCACATTACATTCAAGAAGGATTCAAACATTTCAAAGGTCTTTGTATGCATGGACACTTAAGGACACAGAAAGCACCTTCTCTAAACAGCACACACACACACCAGGTTAGCTTAGTAAGCAGGGTTAAGGGCCGCAACGATCACCTAAACACACACACACCGTACCTCAGGTGAATACTGGAACATGAGCTGGTCTCCGGTGAGGAAGTCTTCTTTAGGAAACAGCTGCATGTTCTCACAGATATCCTCCACGTACTCTATAGGGTCAGTCTGAAACACACAGGAGTGCATCGGTTGGTTGGGTGCATTCATTCCTGTACTTGTAGATAGGAGGAGAATGCATTAAAAACAGAGGACCTATAGAACCTAGTATTTACCTGTTCCTGGTAGTGAAACTCATTGGCTTCAATCTTTTGAATCTCCTCGTAGATCCTACAAACATAGAGCGAGAGAGTGATAGGCATAGAGGCAGAGAGAGGGAGGGAGAGCGAGAGAGATACTCATATACTGTATAAATAGACAACATATTCTGCATTTCACATGCCTATAGTGAAGCCCGTGTAGCTCAGTTGGTAGAGAATGGCGCTTGCAACGCCAGGGTTGTGGGTTTGATTCCCACGGGGGGCCAGTATGAAAAAAAAAAAAAAGATGTAAGTCGCTCTGGATAAGAGCGTCTGCTAAATGACTAAAATGTAAAGTACCTTTGTTGGGCCCAGGCTCTGCAGCATCTTGAGGTACTGGAAGACCAGGTGAGCCACCTGTAGAGAAACACAGATAATGTGTGTGTACGTTTTACTATATATTGTGAGTACCAGAAGTGCTCACAAGAATAGTAAGCCAACTAAAATTCAGAGAAGTGAGGACATTTTGCCAGTACTCACTTGTAAAAATACTATTTTAGGCTTAGGGGTTAGGTTTATAATTAGGGTTAGGGTTATAATTAGGGTAAGGGTTAGGTTTAGGAAAAATAAGATTTTGAATGGGAATCAATTGTTGCTCCCCAAAAAGATATACTCACAAGTATAGTAAGACATAGCTGTGTGTGTGTGTGTGTGTGTGTGTGTGTGTGTGTGTGTGTGTGTGTGTGTGTGTGTGTTTGCGTGTACCAACCTGGTAGAAGTTTTGGAATCCTTCGTCAGTGAGTGTGATGGAGATGGAGAAGATGGAGTAGGTAGAGTTCTGGTCAAAGCCTGTTTCACTGTTCCCTCCAAACAGAGCCATGGCCCAGCACCTACACACACGCACACGCACACAGCTCAGCACCTAAGTACAGTTACCACATTAACATAGCTGTAAAGCGGTGCATTATGGGTTATGTAGTCCTGTCTGCTGTAGTTCTGACTCACTTCCTCCTGAGAATTGATAGGATGCTGCCTGTGCCCTCATGACCAATCAGCCAAGAGATGTAGTGGAGAGGCTTCACCCTGAGAGAGACAGAGACAGAGAGAGAGCGGGATGTGGTGGGGCAGCGAGAGAGAGAGACGGAGAGAGGCAGAGACAGAGAGGCTGAGAGAGAGGTGCATCATCAACTGTAGTATCTCTCAACTGTAGTTCCTGTGGATGTAGCAGCTGAGGGTCAACCACCTGTAGCAGTGTATATGTGGTACCTAGAGTATTTAGAACCTAGTTATCTGTAGTAGCTGTATTATCTGTAGTAGCTGTATTATGTGTAGTAGCTATATTATCTGTAATAGCTGTATTATCTGTAGTAGCTGTTTCTGTAGTAGCTGTATTATCTGTAGTAGCTGTATTATCAGTAGCTGTATTATCTGTAGTAGCTGTATTATCAGTAGCTGTACTATCTGTAGTAGCTGTATTACATAGCTGTATTATCTGTAGTAGCTGTATTATCTGTAGTAGCTGTATTATCAGTAGCTGTATTATCTGTAGTAGCTGTATTATCTGTAGTAGCTGTATTATCTGTAGTAGCTGTATTACATAGCTGTATTATATGTAGTAGCTGTATTATATGTAGTAGTGTATTATCTGTATAGCTGTATTATCTGTAGTAGCTATATTAATATCTGTAATAGCTGTAATAGCTGTATTATCTGTAGTAGCTATATTACATAGCTGTATTATCTGTAGTAGCTGTATTATCTGTAGTAGATGTATTATCTGTAGTAGCTATATTATCTGTATTATCTGTATTATCTGTAGTAGATGTATTATCTGTAGTAGCTGTATTATCTGTAGTAGCTGTATTATCTGTAGTAGCTGTATTATCTGTAGTAGCTGTATTATCTGTAGTAGCTGTATTATATTTAGTAGCTGTGTTATATGTAGTAGCTGTACTATCTGTAGTAGCTGTTATCTGTAGCTGTGTTTCTTACCTGTAGTGTTTCTCCTGAGGAGGCAGGGACCAGGTGATGGTCAGAGCATGGACCTTCCTCACAGGAACCACTGAAACACACACACACACAGCATTGAGATGAATTGAACTGAAGCTGTACGGTGCTAATGGAGATCAGGAGATAATTCTGTACAAGTCAGCTCAATGGAGCAGGTGTTCCTACCTCTGTAGAGCTTGTTGAAGGCTGGAGTATCAAAGGGATCCAGCAATTCAGAGAAGTCCGGCTTGGGCTGAGCACTGAGGAACAGGGTTCAGTAAGTGTTTGCTAAATGGCCATATTATAATATGAATGGTTGAATGGTGAGGATTTATGTACAGCTGAGACTCACTTGTTGGGCACTCCACTGAAGATCTCCCTCACCCACTCCTCCAGAGTGTCCAGCTTCTCTACACACACACACAAACCGACAGAGGACAACAGAGTTACATGTGTGACTGCACGGCCGGGTCGTGTGTGTGTGTGTGTGTGTGTGTGTGTGTGTGTGTGTGTGTGTGTGTGTGTGTGTGTGCGTCACCTTTAGACTGCACAGCCAGGGTCATGTAGTGGGCAGAGTAATGTCTCTTCCAGAAGGAGCGGAGCCTCTTGTAAACGTTGATCTTCTTTTTCCTGGGCTCTGTCTTCAGAGTCTGGGCGTTACCTGGGGAAACCATGACAACAGCTCAGTCACATACCACCATAACACAACATCTGTCTCGTTTACACATGGCAACACAGTAGTCAGAGTAGTTAGTCTGTGTGTGTATTTGTGTGGCGTGTGTGTGCCTCTCCTCACAGTGCTATTGTCTCCAGAAGGCCAGGGCTGAAAGGGGTTTGTCAGGAGTCTAAACTGGTCCTGCCAGTACAGTAATACTTACAATATATTTCAACACAACACAGAAGATGCAACCCAAAAGCTCTCTCTCTCTGGGTAGTGAACTAGTCCAACAGGTAGTGAACTAGTCCAACAGGTAGTGAACTAGTCCAACAGGTAGTGAACTAGTCCAACAGGTGCAGTAACATAACAACACAGAGGATGCAACCTGAATGTTACGACTCTACAGCCCCCCTTCTCTGTTCCTCCCTAGCCCTTCTGCCTCTTTCTAATCATTCTCTCTCCTCCTCTCCTCAATTCGCTCCCTTTCCCCTCAATATTCCATTGTCTCATTCTCTCTTCTCCAGCTCTACACACCCTGTCTCTTACTGCCGATATCTCAACCACAGTAAACGACTTGTAGTCCTACAGAGCGTTGTATAGATTGATCACATCTCTAAACTACAACACAGGGACGGCTCTCCAGACTAACCAGGAGCCTCTAATTAACAGAAGGTAAACAAAGACAAACATATGAAATTGTGTGTATGTGTCTGTCCTCACCCCAGCAGAACTTCCCCATGGGGTGACCTGGTTTCGCTAGACTCCCAAACAACATCTCTTTCCTGTGAGAGTCAGACGGCTTGGCCAGTTGGTACTCTGAGAAAGTGAGAAGGGGGAACAGGATACTACATAACCAGTGCATAAGGTCTGAATAAGGTCAACAACAACAGCAACAATTTCCCAGAATGCTTCTCACCGGAGTCGACAGCTTCCACCTCCCTGTCGATGGCATCTCGGATCATCAGAGGACAGATGAAGAACTGGGCCCATCTGGAGAGAGCCAATCACAGACAGGTACAGAGACAGAGGGACCAATCAGAGACATGGATAGAATCAGATAGACCAATCCGAATCAAGAGACAAGACACAGAGACTATAATGATGGTGTGTTGCTGACCTGTCCAGAGCCTCTCTGAATTTCTTTCTCTGGACGTCGAACTGGAAGACGGTTCTCTCACAGTCCGTGGAGGCGTTGTCGCTGCCCCCATGTTTCTTCAGGAAGGCATCGAAACCATTCTCTGACGGGTACTTCTCACTGCCCATGAACACCACTACAGGAGGAGGAGAGGAGAGAGGGAGGAGAGGAAAGTATTTTGATATCCCCTCGTGTCACAAACACAGCATTGCATCAGATTTATCACAACAAAACAAACAATCTCATCCTTAAGGGTCAGGGGTCATCATACTCACTGTGTTCCAGGAAGTGGGCAAGGCCTGGGAGGTCATTGGGGTCACTGAAGCTGCCAACACCCACACACAGCGCTGCTGCAGCACTGACACACACAACACACACACACACACACACACACACATAAACAAACACACACATAAACAAACAATCAAACAATAATCAATATCCTTATTACTATTGCTGCTAATGCGCTATTATTTCCTGTTCAGGTCACTCTGGGCCCTAATCTCCAGCTCTCCCTCTCACCTGTTTCTCTGAGTGTCCCTTCTTCCTCTTCCCTCCATCCTCGTCATCCTCAAAGTCACTGTCCTTGTCATCCTCCTCTTACTCTTCCTCTGTTCCCTCTCCTGAGTCTTCTTCCTCCTCTTCCTCCTCCCCCCAGTTCCTCCTCCTCCTCTTCCTCTGATTCGTCATCTCCAGAGGAGGCGGGACCAGTGAAATCTGAAATGAGCAGAACTCGAAGCCCATTGGTCAGCTCGATGTACCTGTGGGAGGGGTTAGACAGAGGTAAACACTATTCTCTTATTCTAAGATGCTGACACAACCACACACACACAGTTTGGCCCTCCAGCTGTTTGCTGTTTACTGTTTACTGTGTGCTTCAGTTGGTTTTAAATGACAGCAGGATGTCCTGTTTACACCGCTCCTTGGCCTACATGTGACCTGTTACGCCCGAGACACCCCACAGAGTCTCACAGACAGACAGAAATTCAGATGGAAAGAGAGAGCCAGAAAGACAAACACAGTCTCACACACACACACAGTCTCTCTCACACACACACGTTGGTGTGTAAGGTAAACTTTGATGTTACCTGTACTGTTTGGGGTCACTAGGGGACTTGATGATCTCTGGGTCTCCAGTGTTCTCCTCTCCTCCTCCATCCCCTGCTTCCTGTACTTGGACCCTTGGCTCTTGCTCAGCCTCTCTTTCTCCTCCTCTTTCCTCCCCTCGGCCCGGTCCGGTATTAGAGCCACTGGCCGAGGAACTTCTGGACTTGTTGGTCTGTGGCATTCTGAACAGCGATGACACTCTGGTACTGTGGGGCGACAACAGCGAGCCACGGTGAATGGGACACTGGGGAAACCAATAGGCCTACTCTATAGACAGGTTATTCAACTCCAGGTCTGGAGGGACTATTCTCTGCTTGGAAGTTAATTGACTGATTCATGTGACTGATTGGGCAGAGTCCACTCACCTTGTGTGCCAGGTCTGACTCAGTCCCTGATTAGCAGGGAAGGATGACAACCAAAGGGCTTTGGGCCCTGCAGGTCTGGAGCTGAATAGCCCTGCTCTACTGGCCAACACTGTGACACAGCGCGTCACTCTAAGGACAGCAATGGTGATGGGCTGGATTTAAATTAATTTAAAAGGATTGCTTAAGCCAGGCTACCCTGCGAATATTTTATTTTAATGACATGTCTGTCAAGAAGTGCAATAAATGACAGTGATTGAAAGTAAGACTCTGTGAAGCAAACATCTATTTATTAGTTTGATCAGCTGTCAAAATCTTATGATCATGCCAGTCAACAGATGCAATGACCAGTTCACGCCCAAGCAGAGGGAGATAGAGAGGGAGGGATGAGAGAGGGAGGGATGAGGCGACAATACATCTATTCACCCAACGCCTGCCTGGTTTGTTCGCCCGTATTCAGCTGTGTGTCAGCAAAAAAAAAAAAAATAACTGTCCCCCAGTGCCTTACACTACACCTTCCCCGGCTCGACTCACTGCGGGCTTTATATAGGCTCAGTCAGCACTGCAAGTCAGACAACTTATACCGCTAGTAGCAAACTATAGCAAGCGAGACATCGGTTACAAAATGGCAATAAAATGTAAGATACAGTAACACACAGCTGGCAGGCTACAGGCTACTTCACCATGATCGACCGACAACAGTCTATCAAAAAGCCTTAGACTTTTCTAGGCTAGCGACTCACAAAATACGCGTCAAACCCCGCCCAACTTTTCTACTGCAGGAACGTATACTTCAAATTGGCTCTATGTCCTAGAAATGACACGTATGCTTGGTCAAATTTGACAGCTAAAGAAATAGCGTTGGCCCCGGCGATGTTTCCATACCTTGCTTCTTGTAATCAGGAGGGCACCTAATGTTTCCCGTAGGGTGATCCTTTTGCAATAAGGAGCGCCTTGATTCGTCGAAAACTAAGAGCATTTCAACATTACAATATTTGATTGCTCCGAAAAAAGGCAGACACACCCAGGGGCGTGATTACGGGAACTTTGAACCATCGTGATTGGGCAGAAATACGCGACATGTGGGAACTTCTCTACTCTTCACATTGTGGTTACATTGTAGCAGCAACACGCGACTGTTTGTTACATTGTAACTAACAAGTACTGTAGCACTACCAGCAACAACCAAATGGAAAATGTCGCCAAGTTGTCTGGAAGGACCGACACTTACCACAGTCCTGCGCTACAGCAATCCATAATGAGTTTATATTTTTCAGCACTCATTCATTGCACCGTAATAAAAACAACATCGAGGTAGTTACAGTCGCTTGTTGGCTTGTCCATGGATAGGCTTGAGATAGGCTACTGTACATTGTGATGCAGATACAGTAGAATACAAGTGATACGTTCTATTGAATTGCTTCCTAAATTCCAAACCTTCCAGAGGTAGTGTTTAGCCGCTAGGGGGTAGGCGACTACAGGGCAGATATTGATAGAGCTTGTCTGTTGATGGTCTGTAGGCTTACAGTTTAATGAGTGACTGCTTAAGACATGACCTTGCTTTTGGGCCGTTTTCAGAGACACAGATTACACTCTCATTCTCCTGAACAGACTGAAGACTAATGATAATGTGCTGAATATCCTGATAATGACTAATGAAACCACAGACTTCAGTCTGTTTAATGCAGGACCAGGCCAGGGAGGATTCAACAATACTTTAAAAAATACAGCCTACTCTATTCTACTCTATGTAATTCTATGCTATTTATTTATATTATATTTGTCTCTCTGCCTGCGTGTGCTTGTGTGTGCGTGCGTACGTGTGTACATGTGTGTGTACTTAGTCTGACTTTAGATTCTAAAGGGCCAAGGTTCCCATGGCAACTGATTAAAACCCCTAACTAAAGCAGGAGGTTTAATTAATTAGCTGGTGTGTGTGTGTGTGTTTGTGTGTGTGTGTGTGTGTGTGTGTGTGTGTGTGTGTGTGTGTGTGTGTGTGTTCCAGAACCAAATGCAAGAGACTAGAGGTGAGTACAAGCCAGAGCAGGGTGTGTTGTCTCTGGCTGGGTACAGTCCACAGAAGAGGAGAGTATGGTAAGAAAGAAAGAAGAGGTATTTGTCAGGGTTAACAGTGCAGAGGAAAGGACAAAAAGAGGAAGAGAAGAGAGGGACGTAATGCACTCCATTTCAGTGCTGGACAGCTCTTAACATAGATAGCAGCTGAGTATAAATAGACTACCTATTTTAGATGCTCCTCCAACAGTCTAAAAAGTACACTCACACACACAGTGCACAGCTCTACCCCCAGAGAATAGACGGAGGTATCTGATTAGCATCTCTGTTGGCTTCCCCTTTATGATTTATGATTTTTATTAGGATCCCCATTGGCGACGCCAATGGCGACAGCTAGTCTTCCTGGGGTCTGACACATAACAAAAAAGACATTACAGACAAAAATACTTTACAATTTACATATATTTAAAACATGAACATAGACATTACAGACTTATAAATAAATAAATATTTAAAAAACGACAACTAAAGTGTGCGTTTGTCTATCAGTTATACATACATGTCAGTACATACACATAAACATTTGGTCACATGGGGAGTGGTGTTGTGATGTGAGGAGTTGCTTTATTAGTTTTTGAAATCAGGTTTGCTGTTCAGTTGCGCTATATGAGAAAAAAGAATCTCTCCTCTGCTTTTGAGCCAAGAGAGACCGACATGCATACTGTTGACATTGACATCTGGGTACATTGAAGGGCATGACGTGTTGCTCTGTTCTGGGCCAGCTGCAGCTTTTCTAGGTCCTTCTTTGCAGCATTTGACCATCTCACTGGGCAATAGTC
This sequence comes from Coregonus clupeaformis, assembly GCF_020615455.1. Lineage (NCBI taxonomy): Eukaryota > Metazoa > Chordata > Actinopteri > Salmoniformes > Salmonidae > Coregonus > Coregonus clupeaformis. The sequence goes on from NW_025534320.1 coordinate 194,303, forward strand.
AAGATTAAATCAAACTAGAGGCTGCAGAACTTGTTTGGTCGACTGTGTTGTTGAAAATGCTGATCATCTCTTTATCACAGACATACCTCTCCACATCTTTACAACAATTGAATCAATATGCCTTGACATTGACAATTTACAGTCTAACTCTTTGTTTAGGGTTGCAGTGATTTCACTAGCTGTGGTTGCTGACAATATAATGTTGAATCATCAGCATACATAGACCCACAGGTTTTGTTTAATGCCATTAGTAAATATAGAGAACAGTAAAGGAACAAGACAGCTGCCTTGCGGAATACCACACTACATGTTTTACATTAGAGAAGCTTCCATTAAAGAAGCCCCTCTGTGTTATATTGGATAGATAGCTCTCAACCCATGATATGGTAGGATGTAAAGCCATGACAATTTCTTTCAGCCGATCATCAGTCATTTGTGTTAGTGCAGTACACGTTGAGTGCCCTTCTGTTGAGTGCCCTGTATTGTAATAGAGTAGTGGCCGGAGGGCACACAGTTAATGTATTGTGAAATCCGTTGTAAAATGTATTTTAATGTTTAAAAATGGTATTATAATGTACAGTTGAAGTCGGAGGTTTACATACACTTAGGTTGGAGTCATTAAAACTCGTTTTTCAACCACTCCACAAATGTCTTGTTAACAAACTATAGTTTTGGCAAGTCGGTTAGGACATCTACTTTGTGCATGACACAAGTCATTTTTCCAACAATTGTTTACAGACAGATTATTTCACTTATAATTCACTGTATCACAATTCCAGTGCATCAGAAGTTTACATACACTAAGTTGACTGTGCCTTTAAACAGCTTGGAAAATTCCACAAAATGATGTCATGGCATTAGAAGCTTCTGATAGGCTAATTGACATACTTTGAGTCAATTGGAGGTGTACCTGTGGATGTATTTCAAGGCCTACCTTCAAACTCAGTGCCTCTTTGCTTGACATCATGGGAAAATCAAAATAAATCAGCCAAGACCTCAGATAAAAAATTGTAGACCTCCACAAGTCTAGTTCATCCTTGGGAGCAATTTCCCAAACGCCTGAAGGTACCACGTTCATCTGTACAAACAATAGTACGCAAGTATAAACACCATGGGACCACGCTGCCGTCATACCGCTCAGAAAGGAGAAGCGTTCTGTCTCCTAGAGATGAACATACTTTGGTGCGAAAAGTGCAAATCAATCCCAGAACAACAGCAAAGGACCTTGTGAAGATGCTGGAGGAAACAGGTACACAAGTATCTATATTCACAGTAAAACAAGTCCTATATCGACATAACCTGAAAGACCGCTCAGCAAGGAAGAAGCCACTGCTCCAAAACCACAATGAAAAAGCCAGACTACGGTTTGCAACTGCACATGGGGACAAAGATCAAACTTTTTTGGAGAAATGTCCTCTGGTCTGATAAAACAAAAATAGAACTGTTTAGCCATAATGACCATCGTTATGTTTGGAGGAAAAAAGGTGGTTGCTTGCAAGCCGAAGAACACCATCCCAACCGTGAAGCACGGGGGTGGCAGCATCATGCTTTGGGGGTGCTTTGCTGCAGGAGGGACTGGTGCACTTCACAAAATAGATGGCATCACGAGGAAGGAAAATTATGTGGATATATTGAAGCAACATCTCAAGACATCAGTCAGGAAGTTAAAAGCTTGGTCGCAAATGGGTCTTCCAAATGGACAATGACCCCAAGCATACTCCAAAGTTGTGGCAAAATGGCTTAAGGACAACAAAAGCAAGGAATTGGAGTGGCCATCACAAAGCCCCGACCTCAATCCTATAGAATCCTATTTGGGCAGAAATGAAAAAGCGTGTGCGAGGAAGGAGGCCTACAAATCTGACTCAGTTACACCAGCTCTGTCAGGCGGAATGGGACAAAATTCACCCAACTTATTGTGGGAAGCTTGTGGAAGGCTACCCAAAATGTTTGACCCAAGTTAAACAATTTAAAGGCAACGCTACCAAATACTAATTGAGTGTATGTAAACTTCTGACCCACTGGGAATGTGATGAAAGAAATACAAGCTGAAATAAATCATTATCTCTACTATTATTCTGACATTTCACATTCTTAAAATAAAGTGGTGATCATAACTGACCTAAGACAGGGAAATTGTACTAGGATTAAATGTCAGGAATTGTGAAAAACTGAGTTTAAATGTATTTGGCTAAAGTGAATGTAAACTTCTGATTTCAACTGTATACTACTGCCTTCATTTTTGCTGGACCCCAGGAAGAGTAGTTGCTGCCTTGGCAGCAGATAATGGGGGATCCATAATAAATACAAATACATATAAGCATGCTGAAAGTCTGTTGTTCAATTGGTCACATTGAAGTAGCATTGTATCTGGTCAAACACAATTTTTCCAAAGGTTTGTTAAGAGCCAGCAGCAAGCTGATTGGTCGGCTTTTAGAACCAGTAAATGGCACTTTGTCCTTAATTTGGGGACACTGAGTGTTATAAAAAAAAAGGATTCTGTCTTACAATTTGCCCCCTAACCACAGATCTAGGATCAGATTACTGTGTACTCCAATCGTAACCTGAACCACCTGGGGATCAATGCATACAGTTCATTTGGAAAGTATTCAGACCCCTTGACTTTTTCCACATTTTGTTATGTTACAGCCTTATTCTAAAATGTATTAAATTGTTTTTCCCTCCCTCATCAATCTACACAATACCCCATAATGACAATTCAAAAACTGTTTTTGAATTGTTTGCAAATGTTCTGTAAATAAAATAAAACAACTGAAATATAACATTTACATAAGTATTCAGACCCTTTACTCAGTACTTTGTTGAAGCACCTTTGGCAGCGATTACAGCCTCGGAGTCTTCTTGGGTATGACACTACAAGCTTGGCACACCTGCATTTGGGGAGTTTCTCCCATTCTTCTCTGCAGATCCTCTCAAGCTTTGTCAGGTTGGATGGGGAGCGTTGCTGCACAGCTATTGTCAGGTCTCTCCAGAGATGTTCAATCGGGTTCAAGTCCGGGCTCTGGCTGGGCCACTCAAGGACATTCAGAGACTTGTCCCGAAGCCACTCCTGCGTTTTCTTGTCTGTGTGCTTAGGGTCGTTGTCCTGTTGGAAGGCGAACCTTCACCCCCAGTCTGAGGTCCTGGTGCAGGTTTTCATCAAGGATCTCTCTGTACATTTCTCAGTTCATCTTTCCCTCAATCCTGACTAGTCTCCCAGTCCCTGCCGCTGAAAAACATCCAACAGCATGATGCTGCCACCGTCATGTTTCACCAAAGGAATGGGTGCCAGGTTTCCTCCAGACGTGACGCTTGGCATGCAGGCCAAAGAGTTCAATCTTGGTTTCATGGTCTGAGTGTCCTTTAGGTGCCTTTTGGCAAACTCCAGGCGGGCTGTCATGTGCCTTTTACTGAGGAGTGGCTTCCGTCAGCCACTCTACCATAAAGGCCTGATTGGTGGAGTGCTGCAGGGATAGTTGTCCTCCTGGAAGGTTCTCCCATCTTTTTTTTTATTTAACCTTTATTTAACTAGGCAAGTCAGTTAAGAACAAATTCTTATTTACAATGACGGCCTACCCCGGCCAAACCGGTAACCCCGGACGAGGCTGGGCCAATTGTGCGCCGCCCTCACGGGACTCCCAATCACGGCCGGTTGTGATAGAGCCTGGAAACAAACCAGGGTCTGTAGTGACGCCTCTAGTACTGAGATGCAGTGCCTTAGACCACTGCGTCACTCGGGAGCCATCTCCACAGAGGAACTCTGGAGCTCATTCAGAGGGACCATCGGGTTCTTGGTCACCTCCCTGACAAAGGACTTTTCCCCCGATTGCTCAGTTTGGCCAGGCGGCCAACTCTAGGAAGAGTCTTGGTGGTTCCAAACTTCTTCCATTTAAGAATGATGGAGGCCACTGTGTTTTTGGGGACCTTCAATGCTGCAGAAATGTTTTGGTACCCTTCCCCAGATCTGTGCCTCGACACAATCCTGTCTTGGAGCTCTACGGACAATTCCTTCGACCTCGTGGCTTGGTTTTTGCTCTGACATGCACTGTCAACTGTGGGACCTTATACAGACAGATGTGTGCCTTTCCAAATCATGTCCAATCAATTGAATTTACCACAGGTGGACTCCAATCAAGTTGTAGAAACATCTCAAGGATGATCAATGGAAACAGGATCCACCTTCGAGTCTCATAGCAAAGGGTCTGAATACTTATGTAAATAAGATATCTGTTTTTTATTTTTTATAAATTCGCAATCGCTTTGTCATTTTGGGGTATTGTGTGTAGATTGATGAGGAAAAAATTAATTTAATCCATTTTAGAATAAGGCTGTAATGTAACAAAATGTGGAACAATTTGAGTGGTCTGAATACTTTCCGAATGCACTGTATCTGGCCCTATACCGTGTGTGCGTACACGTGCGTGTGCGCGTGCGTATACGTGTGTGTGTTTCCATTGTTTGTGCATTATAGCTTTGTGGGAAAACTGTTATCATACTCTAATGCACCTGAGAGCTCTGAAATCTATAACCATAATCTAACACACACACACACACAAACACACACACACACACACACATTGACATTACTGGAAGTGCCTCAGTCTCTCCCTCTCTCTCTCTGATAAACATCTACGAGGAAAGAGTCCCCTTTTTTAAATCTCTGTCAGGAGATTGAGAGAGAGACATAGAGAAAGAGCGAGAGAGAGAGAAAGAGAGAGAAAGAGAGATGTGAGTACTACTCCATTACCCGTAGGTAATTCACATTAATGTAAGCTGAGATCAATGTGAAATTGAACTGGAAATGGTTGTAATGGTATGTAGGCCAGGTCTGCATGTACATGTTGTGATGTGCTGTTAGACCCACACTGTAAAAGAAAACTGTAATTTATACAGTAATTTTGGACATTATCAACAGTAAAATACATTTTTACTGCAGCATACTGTGAAATTATGGTTCATAGTGGGAAATGTTGTGGCCAGGGAAAGAATTGCTGTATTTCAAATGGTTGTGTAATTCCATTCCACAGAATACAGCACCATACCATATTTTCGGAGCACAAATTTTTGGGGGGACCACTAGTGGGTGCATGGTATTTTTGTTCTGGCTCATTAACATATTTTAGGCGTGCCTTGTCAGAGGCTATGTTTGTTGCACCCAAGGTCTTCATCAATTTAAAATGTATAGGGAGCAAATTGGAGTGGCAGCAGCTCTTATTAAACCATTAATGGTTGAGCATTCTGCCATGTCCTGTTGGTCTGTTTGGCCTTTTAGTCACTGCCACTTTGGAAGCCTTGTTAATAAGGCCTCCAGAAGCGTAAGTAATAAAAAACAGCATATATTCATTGACGTGCTATAACCTGCTTGCACCAATTATATGTAATTACAATAGAATACTGTGAATTAGAAACCCCATCTCCCTCAATGAATTTCATTAATTCACTCATTCATTACGATTACAGTAGCATTTACTTTATTACTGTATAGTAAATTCTACAGTATTGTACTGTGTCATTACACAGTTCTTGCTTTGATTCTGTATTTAGATTACAGTAGGTGTACTGCTATATGAAATAAGGTAACTTACTTGCCAATGAGCTGCTTTGAAGTTACTGTTAAATTAATGGCAACCCCTTTACAGTGCAGGGTGGTGGCTCTCCTCCTGGGGATAGCTCATCAGCATCTGGGAGGGAAGAGTGCACTCAGGCCTTGCCCTACCATGGGTAGCATTGATCTATGTTGGCTACTATGGCCAGTCTTTCTCCATGCATTCCTGCACATTACTGTTCTAGCCCGATTCCACTTTTTATTATTAACTTGTGTGTGTTTGTGTGTACAACCGGTCTACTAGATTATGTGTATACAGTACAGTAGAACAGCAGAAGATAAGTCAGTCTACCGAGGTGTGCAAGGATGCTGCAAGGATACCGGCTGGCGCGGGTCGCCATGGTAACTAAACACCGGTTCTCTAGAAATCTGTTGTTGGTGCTTAAGGGCATGAGCAGAGATGAATAAAGTAATGAGATGATGAATTATTGTCGGTAAAGCTGAATGCCTGGGTAGGGTGCTTTTCATCTGTGCATGTGAAGATACACATGGCCTACAGGTTAGGTAGCCTAATGTATGCGTAGCGTCATCTGTCAACAGCCGTCGATTGAGGAATAATTCAAAACGAATAATATTTTGTCACTTTTACAGACCTACCCTACTTTGACGTTTAAACCCTTATTTACAAATAGCCCAATGGATACCGATTACATGTACATTGCATGCAGGATCCACCGCTCTAGTACTGAACTATTTCTTAGCGGAGTAACCTAACCTATTGCCCAGCTTCTTCTTCGAATACTTCCCCAGTTACCCACTCCACTCATTCCTCCTTTATTTTCTTGTCCTTTAGGCTACTTCATTTTCTTTACTTTAATTAGGCTACCCGGTTATCAAAGATGGAGAGACAAGTCATCCTCCTTAATATAATCCGCGCAGCATCATGTGCGTGTTAGGTGGCAGTCCCGCGCCGCAGCTGAGTTCCCGCGGGCAGCACTGTTGAACGCTGGAGAGGGGACAGACCTGCATTCTAAAGCCGTTAAAGCCGTGCGTTCTCTCTCTCTCTCTCTCTCTCTCTCTCTCTCTCTCTCTCTCTCTGTCTCTCTCTCTCTCTCTCTCTCTCTCTCTCTCTCTCTCTCTCTTTTTTTTTTTTTTTTTTTTTTTTTTTTTTTTTTTTTTTTTCTTTCTCTCTCTCTCTCTCTCTCTCTCTCTCTCTCTCTCTCTCTCTCTCTCTCTCTCTCTCTCTCATCCACATTGCAGTCCTGTCACGTTCCCTCTGCTCCCCCATCCGCCTCAACCGCTCCTGGAGAGGAAAGGAGAGAGGGAAGGAAGAGTGCAGCTGAAAAGCAAACAGGCATGTCGACAGCCAACGGCATAAAGTCTCCCATCGGCTGTTCGTTGATTTCTTCGCGGGACCTGAGTGAGTAAAGACCGTGTCTCTGCAGTTCCACTGCCGCTGTATGGTTCTTAGCGCTAGTGGGAGGGGAAGTGGGAGGAAGACAAAGGCGAATATAAATGGTTTGCTTTAGTGCCAGCGATTTAGTGCCTTAATAGGTTATATTAATGACTATTTGGACACGCACTAATTATATAATTACAATTGTGCCCAGTAATGTTACTAATTGACATTATTGGATGGATGTAGCTATTTCCATAGTCTTGGTTTTGGATGGTGCGTTGTGTTTCTAGGGAAGAGGGCCGGGTTGCGCCAGGCAGGGAAGCTCTGTATCGGCCCTGGTTGGACAGTGGGCTCGTGAGCGAAGGTAGACGCTGGATTATGTGACATGAATATGTGTTGTAATAAGCAGCTGCCGCGATCATTGCTGGTTGGTTTGCGCCAGGGTCAGGGCCTTGGGATGGAGAACAGGGGAAGGAAGGAAACAAGGAAGGAAGGTCACGAACGAAAAACAAAGTAGGTCTAACCACACCTGTTCTGGATGCATAGATGAATGGATAGATGAGTGGATGGATGGATGAATAGATTTCTGTGAGAGAGAGAGATGAAAAATGAGAGCAGGAGACAGGAGAGAGAGAGGGGCTGAGTTATTAGCCAATCAAGTGGCTAGAGCAGGTAAACAGTGTTGTCTTGTAGGTCAGACAGTCATTCCCCAACGAGGACCAAATTGCAATACTTCAATAGTGGCTATTTAATTGTCGATCCAGCACAATATGTTTAATGTCAGAATTATAGTGTGAAAAGGATACTAGAGTCCACAAACCTGCAGGTATTTATCCACCCAATACAAACTTGCATGTATCTATCCACTGAATCTACAAACCCCCTCTCTCTCTCTCTCTCTCTCTCTCTCTCTCTCTCTCTCTCTCTCTCTCTCTCTCTCTCTCTCTTTCTCTCCAGCCAGGGAACACTGTGTGCAGGGAGAAGGAAGGCTTTGATACAATCAATATCAATAGATTTGAGCCATTTCACTTGGAGCTATCCTGTGTGTGTGTGTGTGTGTGTGTGTGTGTGTGTGTTGTGTGCGTGTGTATGAGAGAGAGAGAGAGTGAGATAGCGAGAGAGAAAGAGAGACACGATAGCCTTGACTGACTGACTCACGGTTTCTCATGGTTACGCAATCAATCCTCTCACTTCAGCATAACATTCTGCTCCTCCTCTCCTCTCCTCCTCTTCTCAGAAGACCCTCAGTCCTCTCTCTTATTTTCTCCTCTTCTTTTTCTCTCTCTTCTGCTCCCTCTCTTCCTCTGCTCATTTCCCCTTCCTCCAATCTTCTCTCCTCTTCTTTCCCTGCTCTCACTCTTCTTCTCATATCTATCATCCTCTCCTCGCCCCCTCTCTTTTCCACTCCCCTTCTCCTCTTCTCTCCCCTCATCCTCTTCCTCTCATCCCTCTGTCATAATCACCTCTCTGACATCTCATCTCAGGTTGTCTGTTTATCGTACTGCAGTATATTCCCACACTGATTCACGTCAACCTTATCATCACCTTTTATGACATTATCCTTATTGTTACATTATCATTACCCTTTATGACATGATCATTATTGTTACATTATCACTCGCCCTTTATTACATTATCCTTATTGTTACTCTATCATTGTTGTAATTGCTGTTATTGTTATTACATTTACATTTTAGTCATTTAGCAAACGCTCTTATCCATCATTGCATTATCAATATTATTACCTTGTCATTCTTTTTTTAAACCTTCATTATCATGGCGCTTTATGTGTGCTAGCTGCTTCTAAACTAATCTCGTCCACCAGCCAGCCGGCTCTCTTTGCCTGTCTATATGCAGGAGCAATTGAGCCTGGGGCCGGCTCTCTGTCTGTCTATATGCAGGAGCAATTGAGCCTGGGGACGAGGTTACTACTGAACTAGCTAGTACGCTTCTGATTGTTATTGATTTTTTATTAGTAGCCCATTACCTTCTGCATGGTGGCCTCCAAGTTACATGAGGCAGGCAAAGAGAGACTCCTGATTTAGATGTTATTTTCCTGGTGACAGCGTAGAATTAAATTGCAGCTCTTGTTTTCTAGTGCAGTCTTCTCCTCTCATCCATCCGGCCCGTGTTTCTAATATATTATTTGATTATCTTCATCAGCATCGCTCTGACTGTCATTATGATTTTAAAGCAGCCTCTTATGTCCCCGAAGAGGTCTTCAGATCCCCCTCTCATGCTATTTGCTGTATTATCATGGTAATCAACCTAATTTATTATAATGGATTTGGATTGCTGTTGAAGGTTCCTTGTTGATGAATGTAATGGGTGTTTTCTGAAGTCATTGTCTGGTATGGAACCTGGAGCGTTAGGTACCCTGAACCGCTGCTATACGCCTATATATAACTATATATACTATAAACTATAACTATATCATAATTAAGGGTGTGGTATAGGGCCAATATACCACGGCTAAGGGCTGTTCTTAAGCATGATGCAACGCGACGGGTGCCCTTATTGCTATTATAAACTGGGTACAAATATAATTCGAGCAGTAAAAATAAATGTTTTGTCATACCCGTGGTATACGGTCCCATATACCACGGCCAATCAGCATTCAGGGGCTCCGAACCACCCAGTTTATAATAATATATATAGCACTATAACTCATATATCTATATAATAAAACTATATAAAACTATATTTTCACTCATGTGAAGACCAGTTAATTCTGGTACCTGTCCAAGTGGTGGTTCCAGGATGTGAAACCAGAGTACTAGGTACAGTAACGTTAACCGCGATGGTGCCAGTAGTTCTTAAACAAAGGGACATGCATTAACATCACTCTGGTGGGTTTGGTAGAATTCCATTTAACAGTAGCCATGTGTGTGTGTGTGTTTCTGTATGCAGTGCGGTGAGGGTGGGTGTGCAGCTGCCCTGGGCTGGGCTGAAGGCAGAGGAGCAGGATGCTGTGGCTCTCCCTGCTGTCTGTGGTGGTCCTGGGGTGTGTGACCCCGAACACACACACACTCACACCCTGACGCCCACCTCCACACACACCCCTATGGTGGACAGCTCCGGAGGAGGAGGGTGGACGAACCGTGCTTCGAGCCGTGCACGTGCGAGGTCAAAGAGGGCGTGTTGCACGTGCACTGTGATGGGCGGGGGCTTCACTAACGCCAGCCAGGTGATTACCTTAATCTAATGTACTTCATATTATAATATACATACTGCAGTAGTATATTAATAAAGCCCTGTTCTGCACTGTACTGCATTTGTATATGATAAAATAATGTCCACCAACCAATCAATCAATCAGGTGTCCCAGTCCTGGCTCCGCCCCTTCAAGCTCAACCTGCAGAGGAACTCCTTGAGGCGTCTCTATAGAACGCTTCCTGCACCAAAGCAATGCCGTGGCGAAAACCTACAGCAAGGCTGCAGAAACCGCCGGGCGTTTCATGGTCTGGAGACACTGAGACGCCTTACCTCACGAGAACAAACTGGAGGTGTTCCGCAACGACACCTTCTCTGGCCTGGAGGCACTGGAGTACCTGCAGGTAGGCCTGCCATCATTACTACCCATCAGAACCATCAATAAACACTTGATCAATCCTCATCAATAATCACTGTGATCAGTCATCATCCATACTTACTGTGACAACGATAATAAGTTATGTGTGATCTCCTGAGCCGGATGAGTTCCTGTTTGTGTCATAATGTCATTTGACTTTACCTCTATCCCCCTCTACCTACAGGCTGACCACAATGTCATCAAACGCATCGACAGCGGGCGCTACGCTACCTGCATAAACTACGCGTTCTCATCCTCAACGACAACCTGATCCCTGCTCTACCTCCTCACCTCTTCAGGTATCTACCTGCTTATTAACCCTTCACTGTGTTACACGTGCCTTACCATGTCCACATGATGGGTCTGTTTCTCACTCTGACCAGGTACAGTGGGGGAACAAGTATTTGATACACTGCCGATTTTGCGGTTTTCCTACTTACAAAGCATGTAGAGGTCTGTAATTTTTATCATAGGTACACTTCAACTGTGAGAGATGGAATCTAAAACAAAAATCCAGAACATCACATTGTATGATTTTAAGTAATTAATTTGCATTTTATTGCATGACATAAGTATTTGATACATCAGAAAAGCAGAACTTAATATTTGGTACAGAAATCTTTGTTTGCAATTACAGAGATCATGCGTTTCCTGTAGGTCTTGACCAGGTTTGCACACACTGCAGCAGGGATTTTGGCCCACTCCTCCATACAGACTCCTTCTCCAGATCCTTCAGGTTTCGGGGGCTGTCGCTGAGCAATACGGACTTTCAGCTCCCTCCAAAGATTTTCTATTGGATTCAGGTCTGGAGACTTGCTAGGCCACTCCAGGACCTTGAGATGCTTCTTACGGAGCCACTCCTTAGTTGCCCTGGCTGTGTGTTTCTGGTCGTTGTCATGCTGGAAGACCCAGCCACGACCCATCTTCAAATGCTCTTACTGAGGGAAGGAGGTTGTTGGCCAAGATCTCGCGATACATGGCCCATCCATCCTCCCCTCAATACGGTGCAGTCGTCCTGTCCCCTTTGCAGAAAAGCATCCCCAAAGAATGATGTTTCCACCTCCATGCTTCACAATTGGGATGGTGTTCTTGGGGTTGTACTCATCCTTCTTCTTCCTCCAAACACGGCGAGTGGAGTTTAGACCAAAAAGCTATATTTTTGTCTCATCAGACCACATGATCTTCTCCCATTCCTCCTCTGGATCATCCAGATGGTCATTGGCAAACTTCAGACGGGCCTGGACATGCGCTGGCTTGAGCAGGGGGACCTTTGCACTGCAGGATTTTAATCCATGGCGGCGTAGTGTGTTACTAATGGTTTTCTTTGAGACTGTGGTTCCAGCTCTCTTCAGGTCATTGACCAGGTCCTGCCGTGTAGTTCTGGGCTGATCCCTCACCTTCCTCATGATCATTGATGCCCCTCGAGGTGAGATCTTGCATGGAGCCCCAGACTGAGGGTGATTGACCGTCATCTTGAACTTCTTCCATTTTCTAATAATTGCGCCAACAGTTGTTGCCTTCTCACCAAGCTGCTTGCCTATTGTCCTGTAGCCCATCCCAGCCTTGTGCAGGTCTACAATTTTATCCCTGATGTCCTTACACAGCTCTCTGGTCTTGGCCATTGTGGAGAGGTTGGAGTCTGTTTGATTGAGTGTGTGGACAGGTGTCTTTTATATAGTAAGAGTTCAAACAGGTGCAGTTAATACAGGTAATGAGTGGAGAACAGGATGGCTTCTTAAAGAAAAACTAACAGGTCTGTGAGAGCTGGAATTCTTACTGGTTGGTAGGTGATCAAATACTTATGTCATGCAATAAAATGCAAATTAATTACTTAAAAAATCATACAATGTGATTTTCTGGATTTTTTAGTTTTAGATTCCATCTCTCACAGTTGAAGTGTACCTATGATAAAAATGACAGACCTCTACATGCTTTGTAAGTAGGAAAACCGGCAAAATCGGCAGTGTGTCAATAATCTTGTTCTCCCCACTGTAACTGTCTGAAAAAGTTGTTTTCAATCACATTTATAACATTCCTTATTCTTCAACATGATCACCAATTCCAATTCCAATTTTTCGCAATGTGTGGAAATTGGAATTTCAGTTTCATTCCCTGAATTGAAATGGAATTGACCCCAGCCCTAATGATCCCTTCCACCCCCAGATCTGTGTCTCTGACCCACCTGGACCTGCGGGGGAACCGTCTGAAGAGCCTGGCCTACGCCGGGACCCTGGAGTACGTGGGCCGCAGCCTGATGGAGCTCCAGCTGGAGGAGAACCCCTGGATCTGTGGCTGTGGAGGCTGTCCAGCTGCAGACCTGGCTGGGACACATCCCCTACACTGCGGTGGTGGGGGACATCACCTGCGAATACCCCTTCCACCTGCACGGGGAAAGACCTGAGGGAGATACCACGCAAAGAGCTGTGTGCTGGAGAGGTGGAGGGAGATGGGGAAAAGGAGAAGGAGAAGGAGGGAGAGAGGGAGAAGCAAGGAGGGGTACAGCCTCCTCAGCATCCGCCCTCCAACCCCAAAGCGAACCCCAACCCTGGGATGCCCAGACCCACCAAGCCATCCTCCATGGTTCACCATCAGAACACACATACCTCATCTTCGTCCAACGTCTTCATCATCAGCGGAGCGGAGGGAGAGAGACAGGTCCCCTCGGCCACCAAGCGTCCCCGGCCCTCCAGGACGACCCCACCCAGCGCTAGCCTTCTCCTCAACCAGCCCCCTCCCATCGCGGGGTACCAGACTCGCCCCCCATCCCCATCATCTGTCCCTGGGGTGCACCTGTAACCTCCACATCTCAGGTACAGTTTGGATGGTACCTCTTTGGCTCAGCAGTGTGACATCATCACACACAGCGGGGTGACTTCCTGCTCATAGATATAAACAACAACAAAATGTGAATAGGCCAAGACTGCTACTATTGGGCTCTTCACAATGTGGCCATGCCACAAGGGACACAAACTACAGGGACAATCATGGCACTACGCACCAGCAGTGACAAATCTGAATGATGTTGTTGTCTGTAAACAGGAAGTCGCCCGCTGTGTCTGATGATGTCATACTGCTGAGACTACCTTTGCATATGTGCTCAATGCAAAACACTTTGGGCTGAAATGTTGTATGAAAAGAGCTGTACAAATAAAGTTGATTCACTATAATTGTTCCAGACCTAGGGTTGACAGTCAACTGTAAGGAGAGGGGCTTCCATAACTGTGTCCCAGCTCACGCCACGCCCCCCTCAACGGACGGAAGCTGTACCTCAGCGGCAACCTCATCCAGTGGATCTATAAGTCAGATTTCTGGAATTTTTCCAGTCTGGATCTACTTCACCTGGGAAACAACCGGATCTCCTTTATTCAGGTTGTTGTTAGCCAGAGGAAGGATCTCCTTTATTCAGGTTGTTGTTAGCCAGAGGATCTCCTTTATTCAGGGTTGTTATTATTCAGTGCCAGAGGATCGCCTTTATTCAGGTTGCGTTAGCCGAGGATCTCCTGTATTCAGGTTGTCATTAGCCAGAGGATCTCCTGTATTCAGGGTTGTCATTAGCCAGAGGATCTCCTGTATTCAGGTTGTAGCCAGTGGATCCTTTTGTCGGGATCTCCTTTATTCAGGTTGTGTTGAGAGGAGCTCCTTTATTCAGGTTGTCTTTAGCCAGAGGATCTCCTTTATTCAGGTTATCTTTAGCCAGAGGATCTCCTAGGGTTCAGATTATGTTTTGCCAGAGGCTTCATACACGGGGAGCACTAATGGCCACGTTTGATATCTATGATTTAATTATGCGTAAAAAATAAACAATAGGCCTATAACCTAGATTACAGCGTACACATGGATAAAATTGAGGGGCCCTGTAGCGCAATGGGCAAGACGCCCCTGTATTTACCTTCTCTTTTGCTCCCTCTCTGTTTCTCTCTCTCTCTTTCGCTCGCTCTCTCTCTCCCTCTCTGTCTGTCACGCTCTCTCTCTCTCTCCCCCCTCTCTCTCTCTCTCTTTGTCACTCTCTCTCCTTTCTCTCTCTCTTTCTCTCTGTCTGGTTCTCCAGGAGGGAGCGCTCTCCAGCCTGGCCGACCCTGAGGAGTCTCTACCTGAACGACAACAACCTGCAGAGGCTTAGCCCACACATGTTCCTGGGTCTTCTTAACCTCAGGTAGGACTGACAGCACACACATGCACACACACACACACAAACAAACACACACACGCTCCTGGCTTCTATATGATCATGTCTCCCTGTAGGTACCTGTACTTTGAGTACAATGAGATCAGTGTGGTGGAGGCGGGAGTGTTCAGCCCCATGCCGTCTCTCCAGCTGCTCTTCCTCAACGCTAACCTGCTGAGGTCACTTCCTGTTGGAGTGTTCCAGGGCATCTCCCTCTCCCGCCTCAACCTCCGCAACAACCACTTCCTCAGCCTGCCTGTAGAGGGGGTGTTAGAGCACCTCACTGGACTGGTGCAGGTATGGGGGAGGAAGGGATGGGGAAGGGTGTTTGTAGGGGGTTACGTGTGTGTGCAGACAGGGTGTGTGTTGTGGGGCGTGTGTGTATGGGTATAGGTGTTTGTGTGTAAAGTGTTAAGTGTATGGGCACAGATGTGTGTGTCAGTCTGTCTGTAAAGGGGATCCTAGAGCATCTAACTGGACAAGTCCAGATATGTATCATTTTGTCGGCACCAATCACATTCCTTTTGTCATTATCTCCTCCCAGGTGGACCTGCAAGCAGAACCCATGGGAGTGCAGGTGTGATGCGGCCCCTCTGAAGCATGGCTGGAGGGCCTGAGTGCGGTGGTGGTGGTGGGGGGAGGTGGTCTGTCACTCACCAGAAGAGACCACAGGTACTGGTGCTAAGTCTCATGGCAGCACAGTTCACATTACCATACCATTTACCATTCCCCCTTCCCCTTGCACTTCCCCAGGTGTAAAGGATTGTCTTTGTGAATTAATTAATCGGGCACCACTTGTTTGTTCTGAGTCATTAAGAAACTATCATTTAGCAACAAGGGATAAATACAACTTATCACATAATTCTATCTGAAGGCAATTTAGTACTTTTAAATGACAAGGCAATGCATTCATGGAGAACAGTAGATACTTTATAAACAACAGATTTATTAAGAAAATGTGCGGAATGTACAGGATGAATGAATAATAAAGATTTTGGCAAAATGCTAAATGGAATCAAACTAAGAAAGGAAGGAAAATATGAGGTATTTCCATATCATTTCATGAAATGGAAAAAAGAGAAGCAGTTTGAATGTCCTGAATACGAATAGAGACAGCAATTTTCAAGGGAAAGATATCCAATAATAACAGATACAAAAGTAACAAACACAGATTACACGCTCACATTAAAATCTGGGAAGATGAGATCGAGCTGGACAACTCTCTTACATATTTGTCTGGAACCAACGGTCTTCAGAGAACTCTCCAAGCACGCAGAGTCCAAAACAACGGATTTCAGAAGCAATGTTTCCTCTAAGCTGATTTATACAAGCCCGTGCAGAGTCACATGAGATTACTAGAGTTTGCCCCGTTAGTTTACACCAGGGGGTGTCAAACTCAATACATGTAGGGCCTAGTGTCTGCTAGTCAGGATAGTTCTTTACTAATCAGTGACCTTAATTAATCAATCAAGGGAGGGCGAAAACCAGCAGACACTCGGCGGAATGAGTTTGACACCTGTGGTTTATAATATCAACTTTCCCTGTACTGTGGGAATTGTGATCGAATCAACATAATATTAGCCGCTTTAATGAAACATACCAAAAACACAAGACTTAGTATGTGATTTTGTTTTTTAAGCAGAGCAGACCGGAGGAGGATTCTATTGCGCTTGTTTTGAGATCAATGTATGTAGGCGCGTGTGCACATTTGTGCATATTCTTTGCTAGTTAGTGAGTTGGGGGAGTGATTGATTCCTGCAAGAGCACAAAACATGTACATTTCTAGGCATCATTGATAAGCAAGTCAGGTAAACAGCATTTTTTATATCTTAAAGGGGCAGTGTTGTATTTTGAGACAGGCTTGAATAAGCTAAGCCAATAGGCAAAGGCTAGCTTATGTTTTTGTCTGACTCTCTTTAATGTTAATGGTATGGGAATAATAATGCATTTTATTTCGTCTTGTGGTTTCTTGCATCATACAACACAATACAACAACATTTTCAGTCACATACACTTCATGACCAAAAGTATGTGGACACCTGCTCTTCAAACATTTCATTCCAAAATCATGGGCATTAATATGGAGTTGGTCCCCTTTGCTGCTATAACAGCCTCCACTCATCTGGAAAGGCTTTCCACTAGATGGTGGGACATTGCTGCTGCGACTTGCTTCCATTCAGCAACAAGAGCATTAGTAAGGTCGGCCACTGATGTTGCGCGATTAGGCCTGGCTTGCAGTCGGCGTTCCAATTTATCCCAAAAGTGTTCGATTGGGTTGAGGTCAGGGCTCTGTGCAGGTCAGTCAAGTTCTTCCACACCGATCTCGACAAACCAGTTCTGTGTGGACCCTAGCTTTGTGCACGGGGCATTGTCATGCTGAAACAGGAAAGGGCCTTCCAAAACTGTTGCCACATAGTTAATAAAAAAAAAAGCTTTAGAGTTTATGCGACTTATTTTCATTACGGTGGTCCTGGAAGCTACAGAATCATCTAGAATGTCATTGTATGCTGCCAGGCGTTAACATTTCCTTTCACTGGAAATCTAAGGGGCCTAGCTCGAACAATGAAAAACAGTCCCAGACCATTATTCCACCTCCACCAAACTCTACAGTTGGCACTATGGGGCAGGTAGCATTCCCTCCCTGGCATCCGCCAAACACAGATTTGTCTGGCGGACTGCCAGGATGATGAAGCGTGATTCATCACTCCAGAGAAACGCATTTCCACTGCTCCAGAGTCCAATGGCGGCGAGCTATACACCACTCCAGCTGACGCTTGGCATTGCGCATGGTGATCTTAGACTTGTAAAGATGACTACAAGCTCCAAGTGGAAACCCATTTCATGGAAGCTCACCATAACACCCAGCCCTACACCAAAACCGAAGAAGATTACTTACCAAAAACTAAAGAAGGGTGGTTGGTCGGAGTGGATAGGTGACTGTATTCGAAGGAAAGTCTAGCAGCCCAAAGGTTGTGCGTTCGAATCTCATCATGGAGAATTTTAAAGTAATTAGCAACTTTTCAACTACTTACTACTTTTTAGCTACTTTTGCAACTACACTTAAAGAAGCTGTTAGCAACCCTTCCCCTAACCCTAATTAACCTGTGTAACTCTTTAACCTAACTACCAACCTTGTAACCCTAACCCCTAACCCAGCTAACCGTTAAACAGCTATTCAACGTTAGCTTTAGCATCTAAATAACGTTAAAGAAACAACAAAACGTCGTTATTTGATTATTAATGCACGTTTGTACAAATTGCAACATATTGTACAATTTGCCAAATTCGTAATTGTTGTCGTTGCGCGTAATATTGTACTAATTGCACCGTAAATATTGTAAATTGCACCATAACATATACGAATTGTAATTGTGAACATATCTCCATACAAAAATGGATGGCAGTGGACATCCACAAATTAATACATACATACGAAACGAACATATCATACTAAATGGGGTCTCCCGAATTTCGTGACAGAATAATGCACAAAATAATCCCCAGAGACCAGGTTGTGTTACAGGAAAACTGTGTTATTCCAGTTCATTGGACAGCAGATAGTTCAAAGAAGGAGCTGACAGTTTAAATCCTATCATTTAAATTTAGTTGATTAGATTACAATCTGGGTGTGTTTTTCCTTCAAGTTGGACATGAGTTTCTGCTTTGAATTTGGTTAAAAGGACAGTAGATTACGTTTCATACTTTGAGAACAAAAGTATGTGGACACCTGCTCGTCTAACATCTCATTCCAAAATCATGGGCATTGAAGCATGATTCATCATTCAGAGAACCCATTTCCACTGCTCCAGAGTCCAATGGCGGAGTTTTACAATTACCACAGCCGTAACGCGGCAGTGCGCATGGTGATTCTTTGGCTTACGTATGCGGCTGCTCGGCCATGGAAACCCATTTCATGAAGCTCCGGACGAACAGTTCTTAAGCTGACGTTGCTTCCAGAGGCAGTTTGGAACTCGGTAGGGAGTGTTGCAACTCGAGGACAGACGATTTTTTATTGCAAGTGCACTCAAAGGGTCCCATTTTGTGAGCTTGTGTGGCCTACCACTTGCCGGCTGAGCCGTTGTTGCTCCTAGATGTTTCCACTTTGTCACGCCCGACTCTGGGGACTCTATATTTGTTGAGAGTCCAGGGTGTGTATTTTCTGTGGTAATGTAAGGTCCTAATGTTATGAGTCTGAGCATGTGTCTAGATCTATGTTGGTCGGTGGTGGTTCCCAATCAGAGGCAGCTGTAGCTCGTTGTCTCTGATTGGGGACGTCATACTTAGGCAGCCCATTGGCACTAGTGGGTTGTGGGGATCTTGTTCGGTGTGAGGTTTTGTTGTGTGTACCTTATGGGGACGTCACGGTCGGTTTATTGTTTTGTCGTGTGTTTATTCGTGAATAAACATGTTTACATATCACCGCTGCGCCTTGGTCTGACCCGTTCATCAACGAACGTGACTACACTTCAGAATAACAGCACTTACAGTTGACTGGGGCAGCTCTAGCAGGAGAAGATTGGAAATTATGGGGCAGAAATTTGACGTTTTGTGAACGACTTTGGGTCGGTGAGTTGGAAAGGTGGCATCTTATGACTGTGCCACGTTGAAAGTCACTGAGCTCTTTCTACTGCCAATGTTTGTCTATAGGAGTGCATGACTGTGTGCTAGATGTTATACACCTGTCAGCAACAGCGTGGCTGAAATAGCAAAATCCACTCATTTGAAGGGGTGTCCAAACATACATTTGTATAGAGCAGTGTACTTGTCTGAAGGACAAGTTAAAAAAGTTAATGTTTTCCAAAAGGCTCATGGAATGTATGTCTAATGGAACATCACCCACATTGGCTTTGCTACGTAGGCTGGGACTACAGAACAGCTATTTCAGCCAAGCTACAGTATTTACAAGTCATTTTAAGCTATAACAAACATAACCAAACATGGGACTAAGGATGTTAGTGTGGGACAATACGATATGGATGTGGCTCCTATAATTATTATATAAATAAGGTTGTGTACCTTCCGCCTGGGCACAGACGTCCAATTCAACTTATCTATTCCACGTTGATTCAAACGTAGTTTTCATTGAAATTACGTGGAAACATATTTGATTCAACCAGGGTGTGCCCAGGGGTTGTCATGGATAGGCTTTGACTATTAGCCGATACCAATTTGGACACGCAAAACAGTACGCCCAATACAAAGAGATGGATACTAGTGGGCCAATAGTTAGAGTTCACCTTTGGAAGGAGTGCCAAAACAAACATCTTAGTCACAGTTCTAGAGAAAAGTGGGGATGCTCAGCCTCACTTCACTTACTGGTAGGACAATCAATGTGTGATATTAGTTGGCCACTGAACATTTCCTTCGGTAAAATAAAAGTGTACACCTACCCCCTCAATGAGAGAAGGAGTACTTGGGAGACACCACAGTTATAGATTATCACCTTAAGATAAGGTTGTCTAAATCAATGTACGACTTAAGTCAAATCTAGTTCTCGATGAGGGAGCATGGCAACCCCCTTACACTCACTTGAGAAAATTCTTAACAATAGAGGTGGATATTCAGACCATACTCATGCTAGCAGCAAGCTCAATAACCGTAGGCTACAGTCAAACACTGGACAGCCTATTTAGCTACATTTGTCCAAAAAGTACCCGCCGACTCAGAGAGAGAGGCAATAGACACAGAGACTCCAGGTTACCAGTTACAAACTTAGTAGCAATGTCCAAAATATCACCAGGAGGAGCCACAGAAGTTTTACACCTAGTAGGCTATTCTTCTGCAAAACAGTACATCTATTCCGAATAGAGGTACAGTGTTCACAAACACAAACTTGTTTTTAGGGTACAACCTTAGAACAAGCGTTAAAATGAATGCACCTAAAAGGGGTTTAAAGCATAATATGGCTAGGGAGAGAATCAGCAATCACTATACCACTCGCTAGCAGAGGGGAAGTTGAAAAAAGGGATCAGTAATATCACACCACAACAGACAAATTAAACCACAAACGGCAAAGTATTGACCACAAACAGTTCATTACCAGACAGTCTATTCAGTTTAAAGTGGTTGATATTTTTTTGTTTTTTTTTTTATTTTGGAGAATAGCATAAGCTCATTGAACAGCAAGTGACAAAATATGCCAAATCCAAGGATTTTGGCTGTGGCTGAATTGCATCATAACAAAGGCTATAAAAATGTGCATAACCATTGCCTTTGCGGACTATAGGATGATAGTGTGGGACAGTAAATAGATGGGAGGCGGCTGTAGTAATCATCACTCACGCTAAGGGAATTACGGGGTATGCTGTTATCAGTATTACACAACAGGGAACCAGTATCACGTCAGCTTGTGACGTGGTTAAACTCAATGTGTAGCCACTGATAATACCGATTC
The DNA here is from genome assembly GCF_020615455.1 of Coregonus clupeaformis. Lineage (NCBI taxonomy): Eukaryota > Metazoa > Chordata > Actinopteri > Salmoniformes > Salmonidae > Coregonus > Coregonus clupeaformis. Next base: position 215,374 of record NW_025534320.1, read on the forward strand.
CACTGGGAACAGACGTCAATTCCAACATACATGTTGGTTCAATGTAAATGTTATTGAAATGGGCGGAAAAAACAACGTTGATTCCAACCAGTGTGCCAAGTAGGGATACACCAGCAGGCTAATATAATTAACATTAAACAAAACATACATTGTTTAGAAAGATGTTAAAAGGATTACAAATGTCAGGTTGCTACCTTACCACACGTCAAGAAAAGTTGAATATGCCTATAAACACACTCTGGTAGGCGGTTAGTCATTTAGAGTGAGAGAGGGAGTCTTTTTTCTCTTTCAATCTCACTGTCTTTCTACTAACTGAAGAGAACTAAAAAGTTAAGCATTTGCATTTTAATTAGCAATATTCTGCAAAGGAATAGCAAGTCAGTTAAGGCCATGAACACCATCAGTTTTAATAACTTCATGCGGTTTGAGTTGAAATCAAACTTCACTTTTAGCACTTTTGGTGCAGCTGCTGTTCGGTTCGAAGAGAGAGAGTGAACAATTCCATGAGGGTTTATGCATAAACCACAGAAGGATGAGTTGATATTATTTAATCAGACAATGCCTATAGTGGTTAGAACAAATGTGCCAAGCGGAATGTACTTGTAGGTTTTTACAAGTTTACGATATTCAAACAATAGTACCATTTGCTGACAAACTACAGTCATGGTCAAAAGTTTTGGAGAATGACACAAAATATTCTTCACAAAGTCTGCTGCCTCAGTTTTGATGATGGCAATTTGGTATATATCATAGAATGTTATAAAGAGTGATCAGATGAATTGCAATTAATTCGTGCAAAGTCCCTTGCCAAGTAGAAAACACCCTAATCCCAAAAAAACATTTGACTGCATTTCAGCCCCAAGGCCAAAAGGACCAGCTGCCATCATGTCAGTGATCTTCTCGTTAACAGGTGAGAGTGTTGGGACGAGAAAGGCTGAGATCACTCACTGATGCGATAATTAGAATAACAGACTGGAAGCTTTAAAAGGAGGGTGTGGTATGAAATCATTGTTTTCCTCTGTTAACCATGGTTACCTGCAAGGAAACACGAAGGCATCATTGCTTTCTATACAAAAAAGGGCTTCACAAGGCAAGGATATTGCTGCTAGTAAGATTGCACCTAAATCAACCCATTTATCGGATCATCAAGAACTTAAAGGAGAGAGGTTCAATTGTTGTGAAGAAGGCATCAGGCTGAGAAAGTCCAGCAAGCGCCAGGACCATCTCCTAAAGTTGATTAGCTATGGATCAGGGCACCACCAGTGCAGAGCTTGTCAGGAATGGCAGCAGGCAGATGTGAGTGATCTGCATGCACAGAGAGAAGAATACTTTGGAGGATGGCCTGGTGTCAAGAAGCGGTGCTGTGAAGCCACTTCTCCAGGAAAATATCAGGTATAGACTGATATTCTGCAAAGGTACAGGGATTGGACTGCTGATAAAATATTTTGATTAAACTTCTCTCCGATTGTTTGGGGTATCCGAAAACACCTTTGTCCGGAGAAGACAAGGTGAGCGCTACCAACCCTGTGTCATACCAACAGTAAAGAAATTGAGACCATTCATGTGTGGGTTTCAGCCAAGGGAGTGGGCTCACACACAATTTTGGCCTAAGGACACAGCCATGAATAAAGCAAGAAATGGTACAACACATCCTCCGAGCAACTTCTCCCAAGCATCCAAGAACAGTTTGGTGATTTTAATAATGCCTTTTCCAGGCATGATGGAGCACCTTGCCATAAAGGCAAATGTGATAACTAGGGCTTGGGGAACAAAACATCAACATTTTGGGTCATGCCCAGAAACTGCCCCAGACTCCAATCATTGAGAACTTGTGGTGATCCTCAAGAGAAGCAAGGTGGACAAACAAAACCCACAACTCCTGACAAACCAAGCATTGATTATGCAAGAATGGGCTGCCATCAGTCAGGATGTGGCCCAGAAGTTAATTGACAGCATGCCAGGGGGATTAAAAAGGTCTGAAAAGAAGGGTTAACACTGCAAATATTGACTCTTGCATAAACCAGTAATTGTCAAAAGCTCTGACACTTATGGAATACTTGTAAATATACTTCAGCATACCATAGCAACATCTGACAAAAATATTCATAACACTGAAGCAGCAAACTTTGTAAAGACCTCAATACTTGTGTCATTCTCAAAACTTTTGACCACGACTGTACAGGGTAAAGCTTGGTTATAAAAAACTATGTGTAGTTAGCATTTGATTAATTAATTTGTAAACAATAACCAGTATGCTATGTCTGTAGGCAAGCTCAAAAAATTAGGCAATTATGACCCAGAGATTTCTACACGTATTACGCATTTCATTCACACCAAGTTGCTCCTCAGCTTCGGTCGGTGGGTGCAACGCGTTACGGCCTATAACGAGTTAAGATATCAAATCAATGAGACCGCTGTAGCGCGCTAAATACAATAACTTCCCACCATGGTTATGTTATCAACCAACTGTCCGTTTCTCAAATCAAACAACTGTATTTCTCTAGCCCTGTTCTCGACAGTTAGATTATCAATTAGATTAAACTAATATCTATATCAAAGATTTAAACAGCTGTGTTCTCGACACAGGCTTAGGAGACGTCAGCATTAGTGGGACATCAGGTGGGAGTGGTATATTTGTGTTGGAGGGTACTGTCCTATGAATAATTTTGCAACTCCAATCATAACTCATGTTTTTGGGTTGTTGCTGAATGTAAATTTGTGCATGAAAAATGGTTGGTTAGTGTGATATTGTAGTGGGTGTGGTAGTTTTCCTAGATGGGGTGATCCGTTGAAACTCATTTGAAACTATCTCTGTCAATTATAATCAACATATTGGTGTTAAAATTAATAGTTATTGGTAGTGTTATAACATATAATAACTATCATGTAAACAATTAATATTTTTATGAAATCTGAATTATAGTACTGTCCCACTTCCTTGGAATGGTGTTTGGAATAGTGGGACAGGTACAGGAGGGAAAAAAGTATTTGATTCCCTGCTGATTTTGTAATGTGCTTGCTCACTGACAAAGACATGATCAGTCTATAATTTTAATGGTAGGCTTTATTTGAACAGTGAGAGACAGAATAACAACAAATCCAGAAACACATGTAAAAAATGTTATAAATTGATTTCCATTTTAATGAGGGAAATAAGTATTTGAACCCTCTCAATCAGAAAGATTTCTGAGTTTTCAGGTGTTTTTTATACAGAATGAAGCCGAGATTAGAGCACACTCTTAAATGGAGTGCTCCCAATCTCAGCTTGTTACCTATATAAAAGACACTTGTCCACAGAAGCAATCAATCAATCAGATTCCAAACTCTCCACCATGTCCAAGACCAAAGAGCTCTAAGGATGTAGGACAAGATTGCAGACCTACACAAGGCTGAATGGCTACAAGACCATCACGCCAAGTAGCTTGGTGAGAAGGTGACAACAGTTGGTGCGATTATTCACAAATGGAAGAAACACAAAGAACTGTCAATCTCCTCGGCCTGGGCTCCATGCAAGATCTCACCTTTGTGGAGTTGCAATGACTACGAATGGTGAGGAATCAGCCCAGAACTACACGGGAGGATCAGTAATGATCTCAAGGCAGCTGGGACCATAGTCACCAAGAAAACAATTGGTAACACACTACGCCCGTGAAGGACTGAAATCCTGCAACGCCCCCAAGGTCCCCTGCTCAAGAAAGCACAATACAGGCCTGTCTGAAGTTTGCCAGTGAACATCTGAATGATTCAAAGGAGAACTGGATGAAAGTGCTGTGGTAGATGAGACCAAAATTGAGTTCCTTGGCATCAACTCAACTCGCTATGTTTGGAGTGAGGAGGAATGCTGCCTATGACTCCCAAGAACACCATCCCAGCCACAAACATGGAGGTGGAAACATTATGCTTTGGGGGGTGGTTTTTCTGCTAGGGAAGGAAACCACTGCATCAAAGGGACGATGGACGGGCGTGTACCATCAAATCTTGGGTGAGAACCTCCCTCAGCCAGGCATTGAAAATGGGTTGTGGATGGGTATTCAGCATGACAATGATCCAAAACACACGGCCAAGGCAACAAAGGAGTGGTCAAGAAGAAGCATTAATAAGGTCCTGGAGGCCTAAACAGTTCCAGACCTTAATCCCATAGAAGATCTGTGGGAGGGAGCTGAAGGTTTGAGTTGCAAACGTAGCCTGGAAACCTTAATGACTTGGAGAAGATCTGGAAAGAGGAGTGAAAAAATTCTGAGATGTGTGCAAACCTGGTGGCCAACTACAAAACCGACTTCAGGGAGCCACTAATAAGGGTTTTGCCACCAAGTACTAAGTCATGTTTTGCAGAGGGGTCAAATACTTATTCTCTCGATTAAAATGCAAATCAATTTATAACAATTTTGACATGTGGATTGTTGTTGTTTTTCTGTTTCACTGTTCAAATAAACATACCATTAAAATTATAAACTGATCATGTCTTTGTCAGTGGGCAAATAAAACAGCATAGGATGACAAGGAATCAGAAGGAAAATAACAAGGGTAGGAAAGGAAAGACAGAAGTAGTGAAGGTAGGAAAGGAAAGACAGGGAAGTAGTGAAGTGTAGGAAAGGGAGGATCGGAAAAGGCTACATTTATGAAAGAGGACAGAATTTGAAACCATATTACACCTAGTGGAGGGAAATATGAATGAATGTATGAAAAATGTATGCACTCACTAACTGTAAGTCGCTTCTTGGGATAAGCGCCACAAATGACTAAAATGTAAATGTAAATGAAATAAGAGCGGTTTGGGGCAGTGGTGCTTCCATTTTCATGAAGAAGTAGTTTGGCTGAGTGTAGTCATCTCAGCCTCATCAGGCCGTCTGAGTACCATTTGAGGTGCCTGGCCGCCTTTTGCAGGAAGAAGGCTGGATTGTCCTGTGCATTGTCCCATGCTTGAGGTGAAATTAACCAAAGGGGGAGGGCTCCTGGCCAGTGAATGTGGGCCCCCTCTTCTTGTGTTCTCTGGCCAGTGAAGGGAGGCCCTTTCGTATTCTCTCATTGTGGTTGATGTCTGGCATGGATGTATGAAGTTGACGTCCTCTACACAGGTGTGCAGTTTAGGTGAATGCATGGGAAGGCATTTCCACTGTTGTTCCTATATTTGTTTGGTTTGTTGCGCTTTAATGACTTAAAGAAAGTGTTTTTATATGTGTATCGATGTTGTAGGTACAGACCTTTCGCTTTCTTTCCCTGGACCTCCTCTCTGTCCAGACCTGGACACCCACCAGGCCACGGAGGAGAAACCAGGGGGAGTGGAACAGCCCCACAGCCCCAGACGGGTGATTTCTCTCTGGGCTGCCCTGTGCCAGGCCATGGCCCCCCCTGGGTGCCCTCACCAAGGCCTCCATTCCTCTGGGCGGTTCTGGTGCCTGTGCCTGCTGGTGCTGTGCAATGGGCGTTTTGCGGCAGCGGCGCTGATTGCCTACGCCCTGAGGAGGCGGGGATGCTGCCGCCCGCGGCAGGGAGAGGTGGATTCAGCCGGGATCAGATGGAATGTGGGATATTCACCGAGCAGCAGCACCATCAGGTTACCGGGTAACTGAGAATTCCTCCCCGTCTGCCTTGGAACACACGTTATATTATAGCATCCTCCCCGCCGACTCCTGGGCCCTAACTCCTAACCTCAGTCCCTCACCAAACACATGGGTAACCCAGTCTATAAGGATGAGGATGATCTGAGAGGTGAAGCAGCAATGGCAACAACACAGCAGTTCTCTGGTTCTAAAGAGAAAGGGAATGTGGGAAGACATCGCCGGCGGGGAGAGAGAGAGCGAAGGACACTATTGTTTGGTGGCAGAGAGAGAGAGAGAGGAACATGGTGTCCTCCCCCTATCAGTAATATTGCCGGGGCAGTGGGACTCCCTCTTTCAGATCTCAACGGAAAGGGACCTCTGCCCAACGGCTTGTGACAGCCAGGCCCCACCCCCAAGGTGGGATTGGTTGATCAGCCCTTTGGGATCTGGGAATGTCGCCGCCGTCCAGAGTTCGAGACCTGCCGGACAGTCAATTATAAATCAAACCCCTCAGCCCTCCGAACCCAAAGAGGAACCCAAACCAATGTGGTTATTTACAATGACAGAACAGCGGGGCCAAGCAGTAGTAACTGTGAGCCAGAACTCAGAGTTTCGCGTGAGCTGAGAGCGCCAGACTCAGTACCAAGCCAGATTACATGGAGGTCTGAACAGATCTTATCAGTTCTAATATATAATGTTACTATGGAATCACATGCATGAGCAAGAAATGACTCCTGTACTATGTCATGTCTTGAAAATGTTGATATGCAGAGGTAAACCTGTGTGTGGGGAGAGCTGTTAGGACTCAGTGATGAAGTGAACCTTAGATGAGGCTTTGGAGAGGGTAAGTTGATCGTAGATCAGTGGCTGTGACTAGCAATTATTTTTTGTACTATTGATGACTTTTTATTCCCAGCAAACAAGACAATGTGGTGGGTGGTGTGTGTGTCTAAGTGAGACAATGGGGTGGGGGAGCTAGACAATGTGGTGGGGTGTATGTTAGCTAAAGACCTACAGAGACACTCAGTAGCTCTGCCACCCAACATAATGAACACGGTGAGAGAGAGAGAGAGAGAGAGAGAGAGAGAGAGAGAGAGAGAGAGAGAGAGAGAGAGAGAGAGAGAGAGAGAGAGAGAGAGAGAGAGAGAGAGAGAGAGAGAGAGAGAGAGAGAGAGAGAGAGAGAGAGAGAGAGAGAGAGAGAGAGAGAGAGAGAGAGAGAGAGAGAGAGAGAGAGAGAGAGAGAGAGAGAGAGAGAGAGGAGAGAGAGAGAGAGAGAGAGAGAGAGAGAGAGAGAGAGACTGAGACACAGGGAGATATGAGTAGAATTGTAAGAGAGGGGGGCAGGGTTAACACAGAGGCCCAGTCCTGATGGGCATCTAATGTAGCATAAAAGACTTTTCACCATATGAAAAACTATGTGGAAGAGGTGTTGAAGTGTGTTTACCTCTGGACACTACATCCCTGGTATTAGTGTGCTCACTGGGGGTAAGCATGTTACTGTGGACCACAGGCGGCAGGTGGTAATTGAGGAGGAGGGTGTTGTAATGGGGAACAAGAATAAAATGGAATGGTATCAAACATGTGTTGGGTACCATTCCATTACCTCCATCCCAGACATTATTAGGAGCCGTCTCCTCCTCACTCAGCCTCCTGGTGGTGTGGAAAGAGGGAGAGTAGAGAGAAAATGACAGTCAAGTGCTCAGTAACCAGCAGCCAGACTCTGGCTCCCACACATGTCCGATACTTTCAAAAACGTGCTTGAGGTGAGTCGGATTTATTGCTAAGCACTTATTGGGCTATTCATTGGTTCCACATGGTTATACTGGGCAAACTAACTAAGCGTAGCTCGGGCACAGTATTTGAAAGACATTTGACCGGGGCCTGCAAGCAGCCAGCAAGCGGTAAGGCTTTATTCATGAACACAGATCTATTTATCTAAACAGAGGTTTGAATATTATGAATCTGTTACCCTGAGCTGCCTGAGAAACTGCGGGGCCCTATTCAATCAAAAGCATATTTAGATTATAGTCGAAAAGTAGCCTTCCTCCTGAGAAGAGACAGAGGAGTAATTTGATTTGTGGGAGTTTATTTATGTTTAGATATTTGCATTTCCTGTTTGTACAGGAAAAGTTTGTATAGGGCTTGGGGAGTGGTTGTTTCAGAATATAAGGACTTTCGGGATGCGAGAGAACCATGAGACACAGCTATAAACTCTCTAAAGGGGATGTTGATCTGACTTTCAATGGACAACCTGCAATCAAGTCACTTCATTGGATTTCAAGTATTTTCTCAGAGGAATTGTGAGGGATAAAGGACAGGAACAGGACGAAGCATTTCACACAGGAAAGACACTTCTATCGATTATTATCAATTAAAAAATTTTATGCTTTTATCTCCTACAAATATTAGAGGAAATTGTGAATATATTTATTCTTAGTTTCTTTGGGTGTTTTGGAGCTTTGCTACTGTAGGGATCATATTATATCAGTGTATAGCAGAGATGGGCAGTCCTCCTCCTGGAGAGCTACAGGGTGGTTTCACTAGTTACCACAGCCACAAAGTAAGATTGGCCGCATATTAAAAAAATGTATGGGCTTTTTTTGCGTGATTGGTTCACTTAAGGTTAGGGTAAGGCATAAGGTTAGCAGTGTGCTTAATGTTAGGATGAAGGTTATTGTTAGGTTTTAAAATAAATTTTTAAGAAGATAAATTGTAAAATTAGGCGGGTATAGCATAACATGACTTCAGGCTGTGGAAGCTAGTAATGACCCACTGTGGGTGCAGGCTTTTGCCCAACATAAACACACCTCATTTTAGCTGGCGAGTGCTAGCTTGTTCAGAGGGTATCTCTGCAGGAGGAAGGTTGGCCAGCCCTGGTGTAAAGGGACAATTCTGCATCTGGTTTACTTCTCTACACTGACCACATAATATATACAATAAAGGGTGCTACTCTAAAATCATGGCTTGACTTACACTGTGCCAATACACACACACACACAAACACACACACACACACACACACACACACACACACACACACACACACACACACACACACACACACACACACACACACTGGCCCCAAGTAGTACATTTAGAGCAGGCTCTTTATTGCTGTGATGTAGTATGTACAGTCACACTTGCACAGTACACACACATACACAGTCACACACACAGTCACACACACATGCTCCGGGCTGTCTAATGATGCATGAAGGCAGTATTTTGAGGTATGAAGTCTATAAGCAGTGTTAAACACTTACAAACCAAAAAGGAGAGAGAGAGAATAAAGAGCGTAACAGAGAGTAGAAAGAGAGAGGCCTTAGACATGAAACATTGAAGAATATAGATAGTCACTAATAGCTGAAATCTGCTGTAATAATGGTGGTGGAAATCTATGCAATCTATTTGTGAGGAAAGAGAACATCTTAAACTGTGGAGCAGCGCAGAGGGTGCAGGTGGTGAATTATTTGGTTAGTTTGCCGCCTGCGTTCCTCGCACTGCCACAGGAGGGAGACTGGCAAATCCGGGCTATTAGAGGCACAGTTAGAGGTATCACAACACAAATGCACAATCACACACGCCAAGTGGATGGTGGGAGGAGATATCAATGGGTTATTTCCAATTTATTATTTCAGCCTATGATCCGTCCTCCCGCATATTCTCTCTGCACATACATACAAACAACTCCATCAGATGTATGCAGTTAATGTCTAACTTTTGATTTACATAACGTGAATTAACGCGTGAAATCAACAAAACATTTCACCATGTCAGTGGATTAGAGAAAAGTTGGTTGAAACAAAGATGC
>NW_025534321.1:0-25000 GCF_020615455.1 Coregonus clupeaformis
CTTAACACACGATCAAAACAAAACAACAAACGATACGTGAAGTCCTAGGTTATACACCAAAACAAACCTTACGGAACAAAATCCCACAATGACTAGTGCCAAACATGCTGCCTAAGTATGGTCCCCAATCAGAGACAACGAGAAACAGCTGCCTCTGATTGGGAATCACCCTGGCCAACATAGATCTACACGATCTAGATCAAACAACATAGAAAATACAACATAGACACTACACACCCTGGCTCAACATTTAAGAGTCCCCAGAGCCAGGGCGTGACAGTACCCCCCACCAAAGGCGCGGACTGCGACCGCGCCACACAAACACAAGAGTGTAGGGGCCGGGTGGGCATTCCGCCTCGGAGGCGGATCCGGCTCCGGACGTGACCACCACCTTTTCTCCACCTCCCCGTTGCGCCCCTGGTCTGGTCCCGCTGACTGGAGCTGGACTGGACACCGGTGGAGCGGATTGCTCAGGCTCCGGAGTGGAGCAGCTGACTGGCTGCCTAAGTATGATCCCCAATCAGAGACAACAAGCAACAGCTGCCTCTGATTGGGAACCACACCCGGCCAAACATAGAAATACAAAACCTAGAATATATTCACACCCTGACCAAATTAGCTAGAGTTCTATAGGCCAGGGCGTGACAACCAGGCAGGGTTTTGTTTCAGACATGGTTTTAGATATATACTGTAATAGATATTAGCTCCACTGTAAAGGAACTAACTAGTCTAGGAGGAATATAACAGGTCATTCAAACTTCATGGAAAGCTTTTTATTAACAATGTTCAAGGTCTGCTCTGGTCAGTAGAGTAGAGGGACATCCCCCTCATGATAAGGACACACACACACACACACACACACACACACACACACACACACACACACACACACACACACACACACACACACAGACACAGACACACACACAGACACACACACACACAGACACACACACAGACACACAGACAGACAGACACACAAACAGACTAACAGACAGACAGACACACAGACACACACACAGACAGACACACACAGAGACACACACAGACACACACAGACACACACACAGACACACACACAGACAGACACACACACAGACACACAGACACGCACGCACACACACACCACACACACACACACACACACCACACACCACACATACACACACACACAGACACACAGACACACACACAGACAGACAGACACACAGACACACACACACACAGACTTATACCCCACATGAAGAGTAGGAAACAGAGCAGACCCTACCATAACTCAATGATTTCAATATGACAATGCTGCCGGCAAAAGCATTTCGTCCCACAGAGGATGCTCCCCTGTGATATCCTGTGCAACTAAGTGGCACGACTGAAACCCTGAGTGATCCTGTTTTGGCTGCTTTTTAATTAAGGGGAAGGTCAGATCTCTCAGCGTGTTACCATGGGGAGCCCAGCTGTCTTTATAGAGAGGAGAAGAGTAGAGTAGAGGAGAGGAGAGGAGAGGAGAGGAGAGGAGAGGAGAGGAGAGGAGAGGAGAGGAGAGGAGAAGAGAGGAGAAGAGAAGAGAAGAGAAGAGAAGAGAAGAGAAGAGAAGAGAAGAGAAGAGAAGAGAAGAGAAGAGAAGAGAAGAGAAGAGAAGAGAAGAGAAGAGAAGAGAAGAGAAGAGAAGAGACAAAAACCTCTCCAATTACGTTAAGAAAAAGCCTTATCTCAGACTGCCCATCTTAATCTTTTCTTTTTATTGTCCAGTCTGAGATAAGGCTTTTTCTTTGCAACTCTGCCTAGGTCAGCATCCCGGAGTCACCTCTTCACTGTTGACGTTGAGACTGGTGTTTTGCGGGTGCTATTTAATGAAGCTGCCAGTTGAGGACCTGTGAGGTGCCTGTTTCTCAAACTAGACACTCTAATGTATTTGTCCTCTTGCTCAGTTGTACACAAGGGCCTCCCACTCCTCTTTCTATTCTGGTTAGAGCCAGTTTGCGCTGTTCTGTGAAGGGAGTAGTACACAGCATTGTACGAGATCTTCAGTTTCTTGGCAATTTCTCACATGGAATAGCCTTCATTTCTCAGAACAAGAATAGACTGACTAGTTTCAGAAGAAAATTATTTGTTTCTGGCCATTTTGAGCCTGTAATCAAACTCACAATTGGTGATGCTGCAGATACTCAACGAGTCTCAAGAAGGCCAGTTTTATTGCTTCTTTAATCAGCACAACAGTTTTCAGCTGTGCTAACATAATTGCAAAAGGGTTTTCTTGCAAAATAATTGCAAAAGCCTTTTAAAATGATAAACTTGGATTAGCAAACACAATGTGCCATTGGAACACAGGACTGATGGTTGCTGATAATGGGCCTCTGTACGCCTATGTAGATATTCCATAAAAAATCAGCAGTTTCCAGCTACAATAGCCATTTACGACATTAACAATGTCTACACTGTATTTCTGATCAATTTGATGTTATTTTAATGGACAAAGAAATTGCTTTTGTTTAGAAAACAAGGACATTTCTAAGTGACCCCAAACCTTTTCAACGGTAGTGTACATGCACATACAGTTGAAGTCGGAGGTTTGGAAAGGTTCACCCATTTTGAAGGTTATACTGATATTGTGTGTCATTGAGTTATGTTCTATCCCTGAGTCATTTCATGTTTTCATGTGAATCTGAGTTATTGGTGTTCAAGCAGGCAGAAATCCGGCCAGTGTTACGCAGCACCGTGATAAAGTTGCTCTCAATACACTGGAAGTTAAAAGGAATACGACTTTTAGATCGCGAAGACGTCTATCATACACGTCAGATTTCAATACTGGCCGATGTCATAACTCGGGTGGATGTCTTCTCTCGAATGAGCCATTGATCATATTTTTGCAACATTCCTACCTCGAGAAATGTGTAATTTAAAGGAGGGTCTAGCACATTTCTCCTATTTGTCTGTCTCTTTAGTCCAGGGTGCATTGCATGGTGCCGTTGCCAGTGATATTATAGAAAGGAGACAGGAATACAATGAATGAAGGACGCATAACGCCCCACCTTGCAAACTGTCGACCAATCGCGTTCACGTTGTCATGCTGCGTGACGCGGCTACTAAGCTAATCGTCACGCAATCCCTTCTCAAAATCAGTGTATATGTTGAGAAACATGCCCATTTTTCTCTGAGGTATGTAATGTCACGATTCCAAAGCTATACAATACTACAGATAGGAAGTTAATTATCTCACATCTCAGAAAATATTTGTAATGTTTTACTTCTTGTTGACAAAATCCGTGCTCATGTTGTGTTTTTTGAGCTAGCGCCCAATAGACTCCCATTACTCCTTGAAGGTGTAAGGTTCTGTATTTATTTTCGTAGTCAACCTTGTGTTCTTGAACGTAGCCCTGTTTCTTTGTGTTCTTGAACGTAGCCCTGTCTTCCATTTTTTGTTCATTGATTTCACCTGTGTTTGTTAGTCACCTGGTCTCATCAGCTCCTTATTTAGTTCAGTTCTTTCTGTTTGTGCCTTGTGAGGTATTGTTCGTTTTGACTCTACTAAGCCTTTTTCTAGCTCGTTTGTGAGAACCAGTTATAGCCTTCAGTCCTAGTTTTTGATTCTCCTGCCTGTTTGCCTACCTGTGTATGACCATTGCCTGCCTGTGACCACGATTCCTGCCTTTTGCGAAGGCTTAATAAACACCTACTTTTTTCTCCCTGAGTATTAATTACAGCGCTCCTTGTTAGCTCCTGAGTGGCGCAGTGGTCTAAGGCACTGCATCGCAGTGCAAACTGTGCCACTAGAGATCCTGGTTCGAATCCAGGCTCTGTCGCAGCCGGCCGCGACCGGGAGACCCATGGGGCGGCGCACAATTGGCCCAGGGTAGGGGAGGGAATGGCCGGCAGGGATGTAGCTCAGTTGATAGAGCATGGCGTTTGCAACGCCAGGGTTGTGGGTTCGATTCCCACGGGGGGGCAAGTATAAAAAAAAAAAAGATATGTATTCACTAACTGTAAGTCGCTCTGGATAAGAGCGTCTGCTAAATGACTAAAATGTAAATGTTGTCCCAAAAATCACCCAGAATGCACCGCGTGGCCCATTGACGTAGCATGGGCAACGTTTCACATCTCCTCAAAAGTATATCTGCCGTTGCAAATGTTAGACTCCGCTCTGTGAGGCACATCGATCTGCAGGTTGAATGTGGTGAGACTCCTAAATTGATAGTGCAGTTTGTCTAGGCAATTTTACAGCTAACTAGCTACTTCACATGCTGATATTGTCTTTGGTATTATTGTGTGTAGCTACGTTTGCTAGCTGCTAGCCAGCCAGCCCATAGAGAGATCATTGCATTGTGGATTTTGAAGTCGACTTGAGCTGCAACAGATTTCCACAATGATTTTCCATGTTGCTGCCAACCTTATTATAATGCAAAAATGAAACATTTGTTCACAAAAAATATTGTTCTCACAAATAAGTGTTATTTAACACAGGAATACTAAAGAAATGAGTGGTTTTGGGTGGATTTTCCTTTAACATAAACCCATTTAGAATCTCTAGGCCTCCATGTGTACAAGCTGCATACAAGCCGCTGATATGCGCCTTTGGAACACCTACAGTTGAAGTCGGAAGTTTACATACACCTTAGCCAAATACATTTAAATTCAGTTTTTCACAATTCCAGACATTTAATCCTAGTAACAATTCCCTGTCTTAGGTCAGTTAGGATCACCACTTTATTTTAAGAATGTGAAATGTTTTCACGCCCTGACTCTGATGACTCTTATTTGTTGAGTCAGGGTGTGATTTTCCTTGTTGTGTTTGTTCATTGTTGTAGAATCTAGTATGTCTAGATCTATGTTGGTCGGTGTGGTTCCCAATCAGAGGCAGCTGTCGCTCGTTGTCTCTGATTGGGAACCATACTTAGGCAGCCTATTGGCACTAGTGGGTTGTGGGATCTTGTTCCAGTTAAGGTATGTTGTGTTGCCTTGGACTTCACGTTTCGTTTTGTTTGTTATTTTGTCATTGTGTTTAATATTTAATAAACATGTACGCATATCACACTGCGCCTTGGTCCGTCCCGTCCGTCAACGAGCGTGACAGAAGATCCCACCAAACGAGGACCAAGCAGCATGCCCAGGAGGAGCGAATAGCCATGTTCCAGGTGGGCAAATTGTGGTCATGGGAAGAGATATGCGCGGGGCAAGGGCCATGGGCGAAGGTAGATACCCAGGCAGGAGAGGAGCAACGGCTACGCAGAGGACGCCGGTCGAGGAGGAAGCCCAAGAGACAGCCCCAATAAAAACATTTGGGGGGGCTAAAGGGGTGGTCGGGGAGCGAGAGAGAAGAGCCCCGACCACTGCACCCAGTCGGTTTTCAGATTGGGTCCCTACGACCATGGGAAGAGGAGTGGGAACAGTATTATACTGAGGAGTCGGAGGATGACGACGACGACGAGGTTCTGTTCCCTAACTCGTGGGGGCTCCCGGAGGAGTCCTCACAGGAAGAGGAGTGCCGACGACGGAGACCCGAGAGGCAACCCCAAGAATATTTTTTTGGGGGGGCACACGGTGTGGACAGCTATAAGGGAGAAGGAAAGTGTATAGGCACGGCGAGAGGAGCTGGTTAGGCAGCAGAAGGAGCGGGAGTTAATAAAGGAACCCAGTCCCGCTCCTCGCACCAAGCAAGTGGTGCGTGTCGCCAGTCCGGTACGGCCCGTTCCTGCTTCCCGCACTAAGCCAGTGGTGCGTGTTCCCAGTACGGCCCGGCCTGTTCCTGCCCCTCGCACCAAGCCAGTGGTGCGCGTCGCCAGTCCGGCCCGTCCTGTTCCTGCTTCCCGCACTAAGCCAGTGGTGCGTGTTCCCAGTACGGCCCGGCCTGTTCCTGCCCCTCGCACCAATCCAGTGGTGCGCGTCGCTAGCCCGGTACGGCCTGTTCCTGCCCCTCACACCAAGCCAGTGGTGCGCGTTGCCAGCCCGGCCCGGCCTGTTCCTGCCCCTCGCACCAAGCCAATGGTGCGCCTCGCCAGCCCGGTCCGGCCTGTTCCTGTCCCTCGCACCAAGCCAGTGGTGCGCGTCGCCAGCCCGGCCCGGCCTGTTCCTGCCCCTCGCACCAAGCCAGTGGTGCACGTCGCCAGCCCGGCCCGGCCTGTTCCTGCCCCTCGCACCAAGCCAGTGGTGCGTGTGTCCAGTCCGGCACAGCTGCTCCACTCCGGAGCCAGAGAAGTCCGCTTCACCGGGGTCCAGTCCAGCTCCGGTCAGCGGCTCCACTCCGGAGCCAGAGCAGTCCGCTCCACCGGTGCCTGACCCAGCTCCGGTCAGTTGCTCCACTCCAGAGCCAGAGCAGTCCGCTCCACTGGGGTCAAGTCCAGATCCGGTCAGCGGCTCCACTCCGGAGCCAGAGCAGTCCGCTCCACCGGTGCCTAGTCCATCTCCGGTCAGCAGCTCCAGTCCGGAGCCTGTGCAGTCCACTCCACCGGTGCCCGGTCCAGCTCCGGTCAGCGGCTCCAGTCCAGACCCAGACGTCAGCCCCTCTCCAGGTTCGGGGTCTCCCACACCAGGGTCCAGACAGGGCTTGGTACTTCGTGGGAGGAAGGAGAGGGGAAGCAGCGCGCCGAGGTCCAGACCAGACCAGGGGCGCAACAGGGAGGCGGAGAGTAAATGGTCGTCACGCCCTGAGCCGGATCCGCCTCCGAGGTGGAATGCCCACCCGGCCCCTACCCTGTTATGTTTATGTTGTGCGGTCGGAGTCCGCACCTTTGAGGGGGGGTACTGTCACGCCCTGACTCTGAGGACTCTTATTTGTTGAGTCAGGGTGTGATTTTCCTTGTTGTGTTTGTTCATTGTTGTAAAATCTAGTATGTCTAGATCTATGTTGGCCAGTGTGGTTCCCAATCAGAGGCAGCTGTCGCTCGTTGTCTCTGATTGGGGACCATACTTAGGCAGCCTATTGGCACTAGTGGGTTGTGGGATCTTGTTCCAGTTAAGGTATGTTGTGTTGTGCTGCCTTGGACTTCACGTTTCGTTTTGTTTGTTATTTTGTCGTTGTGTTTAATATTTAATAAACATCTACGCATATCACGCTGCGCCTTGGTCCGTCCCGTCTGTAAACGATCGTGACAAATGGCAGAATATTAGTAGAGCGAATGATTTATTTCAGCTTTAATTTCTTTCATCACATTCCCAGTGGGTCAGAAGTTTACATACACTCAATTAGTATTTGGTAGCATTGCCTTTAAAATGTTTAACTTGGGTCAAACATTTCGGGTAGCCTTCCACAAGCTTCCCACAATAAGTGAATTTTGGCCCATTCCTCCTGACAGAGCTGGTGTAACTGAGTCAGGATTGTAGGCCTCCATGCTCGCACACGTTTTTTCAGTTCTGCCCACAAATGTTCTATAGGATTGAGGTCAGGGCTTTGTGATGGCCACTCCAATACCTTGACTTTGTTGGCCTTAAGCCATTTTGCGACAACTTTGGAAGTATGCTTGGGGTCATTGTCCATTTGGAAGACACATTTGCGACCAAGCTTTAACTTCCTGACTGTCTTGTGATGTTGCTTCAATATATCCACCAAATTGTCCTTCCTCATGATGCAATCTATTTTGTGAAGTGCACCAGTCCCTTCTGCAGCAAAGCACCCTCACAGCATGATGCTGCCACCCCCGCGCTTCACACTTGGGATGGTGTTCTTCGGCTTGCAAGCTACCACCTTTTTGCTCCAAACATAACGATGGGCATTATGGCCAAACAGTTTTATTTTTGTTTCATCAGACCAGAGGACATTTCTCTAAGAAGTACGAGCTTTGTCCCCATGTGCAGTTGCAAACCGTAGTCTGGCTTTTTTATGGCGGTTTTGGAGCAGTGGCTTCTTCCTTGCTGAGCGGCCTTTCAGGTCATGTCGATATAGGACTCGTTTTACTGTGGATATAGATACTTTTATACCTGTTTCCTCCAGCATCTTCACAAGGTCCTTTGCTGTTGTTCTGGGATTGATTTGCACTTTTCGCACCAGAGTACGTTCATCTCTAGGAGACAGAACGTGTCTCCTTCCAGAGCGGTATGACGGCTGCGTGGTCCCATGGTGTTTATACTTGTGTACTATTGTTTGTACAGATGAACATGGTACCTTCAGGCGTTTGGAAATTGCTCCCAAGGATGAACCAGACTTGTGGAGGTCTTCAAATTTTTTCTGAGGTCTTGGCTGATTTCTTTTATTTTTCCAATGATGTCAAGCAAAGAGGCATTGCGTTTGAAGGTAGGCCTTGAAATACATCCACAGGTACACCTCCAATTGAGTCAAATTATGTCAATTAGCCTATCAGAAGCTTCTAAAGCCATGACATCATTTTCTGGAATTTTCCAAGCTGTTTAAAGGCACAGTCAACTTAGTGTATGTAAACTTCTGACCCACTGGAATTGTGATACAGTGAATTATAAGTGAAATAATCTGTCTGTAAACAATTGTTAAAAAAATTATTTTATTCTGCCATGCATGATATGTGGTAGGCAATGTATTATATAAAGGCACAATCATTATTTTAATGAACACAACATTTTTGGGTCTGGGGGGCTTGTAATTATTATTATTATTATTATTATTATTATTATTATTATTATTATTATTATTATTATTATTATTATTCTCATGCTGTACCAGTGGAGGATGGGATGGCTCATAATAACGGCTGGAACGGAGCAAATGGAATTGCATCAAACACATTACCACGAGCCCATCCTCCCCAATTAAGGTGCCACCAACCTCCTGTGTACTGTATATAGGCCTATGCATAAGCTCTGACATGGGAATAGGTGTTTTGAATTATTCGTCACCTTTAGAAAGCGCTTTCCATTTCGTTGTGTTAGGCTTTGAAACACAACATCCACAACGACCATGTTTTCCACTCAGTTTCAACCTGCTGTTGAACTTCTTTTCTCCACATTGACCAATCACAGTGAGGTGAGTTTTAAAAGCACTATACTGTTTTTGATAAGTGTTTGAGGTGATTTTCGATTGATTTTGCATTAATGTCAGAGTGGTCAGAGGGACAATAGAGCCCTGAGTACCAGGCCATTAGCGACCTGATGGTCATTAACGAGTTGGGTGCTGCATGTCCACAGTGCATAAATGGAGATTACACGTGAATCAACGGTCATTTGGAATTTTACTGTGGTCATGACTCATGACTGCTGGTGTGGTGGTAATATGGTCATAATATATATCATAATATACTGATGGTATGGTGGTAATATGATCATAATATACTCTATATCATAATATACTGCTGGTGTGGTGGTAATATGGTCATAATATACTCTATATCATAATATACTGCTGGCGTGGTGGTAATATGATCATAATATACTCTATATCATAATATACTGCTGGCATGGTGGTAATATGATCATAATATACTCTATATCATAGTATACTGCTGGTGTGGTGGTAATATGATCATAATAAACTCTATATCATAATATACTGCTGGTGTGGTGGTAATATGATCATAATAAACTCTCTATCATAATATACTGCTGGCATGGTGGTAATATGATCATAATATACTCTATATCATAGTATACTGCTGGTGTGGTGGTAATATGATCATAATAAACTCTATATCATAATATACTGCTTGTGTGGTGGTAATATGATCATAATAAACTCTATATCATAATATACTGCTGGTATGGTGGTAATATGATCATAATATACTCTATATCATAATATACTGCTGGTGTGGTGGTAATATGGTCATAATATACTCTATATCATAATATACTGCTGGCGTGGTGGTAATATGATCATAATATACTCTATATCATAGTATACTGCTGGTGTGGTGGTAATATGATCATAATATACTCTATATCATAGTATACTGCTGGTGTGGTGGTAATATGATCATAATAAACTCTATATCATAATATACTGCTGGTGTGGTGGTAATATGGTCATAATATACTCTATATCATAATATACTGCTGGTGTGGTGGTAATATGATCATAATATACTCTATATCATAATATACTGCTGGTGTGGTGGTAATATGATCATAATATACTCTATATCATAATATACTGCTGGTGTGGTGGTAATATGGTCATAATATACTCTATATCATAATATACTGCTGGTGTGGTGGTAATATGATCATAATATACTCTATATCATAATATACTGCTGGTGTGGTGGTAATATGATCATAATGAACTCTATATCATAATATACTGCTGGTGTGGTGGTAATATGATCATAATAAACTCTATATCATAATATACTGCTGGTGTGGTGGTAATATGATCATAATATACTCTATATCATAATATACTGCTGGTGTGGTGGTAATATGATCATAATATATATCGTAATATACTGCTGGTATGGTGGTAATATGATCATAATATACTCTATATCATAATATACTGCTGGTGTGGTGGTAATATGATCATAATATACTCTATGTCATAATATACTGCTGGTGTGGTGGTAATATGATCATAATATACTCTATATCATAATATACTGCTGGCGTGGTGGTAATATGGTCATAATATACTCTATATCATAATATACTGCTGGTGTGGTGGTAATATGATCATAATCTATACATTATCTGGTAACCACAACAGCCTTATATGAGACCAACTATTTCCATTGTGACAACAAAGACAATTACACAAACAAATGACCAGAGTCCAGTGCCACTACAGTCTTAGAAAAAAAGGGTGCCAAAAGGGTTCTTCGGCTGTCCCCATAGGAGAACCCTTTTTGGTTCCAGGTAGAACCCTTTCGTGTTCAATTTAGAACCCTCTGTGGAAAGGGTCCTACGTGGAACCCAAAAGGGTTCTAACTGGATCCAAACATAGTTATCCAAAGGGTTCTCCTATGGGGACAGCCAAATAAATATTTTAGGTTCTAGCACCTTTCCCCCCCCCCCTAAGAGTGTATATAGTGAATAGGGTGCCATTTCGGATGCACACAGAGTTGCTTTTTTATTTTAGAGTCACTATCCTGTCCTTATTTGATGTGCTGTTCCCTCCACAGGAGGTTAGCCAAATGAGCTGTCGTTTTAAGAGCAGGATGATGGTGGCTTTTCTCTCTCTCTCTTCCCTCTTAGTCTGATCTAAGTCAAGTACCAGAGCACTAGGATACCCACTATTAAATAATAAAAGGGGCAAAATGTTCCACAGCAAGGGCAACAGTGAAATGTTGTGTAACCGAGGTGATTCGGTGAAACACACTGGCATGAAGAGTAACCTTGTCTTAGACATGAACGTTTGTGTTAGCTCCACAGTCACATTTTATTCAGGTGAACAAAATAGTTAATATTACTGTTCTCCAGTAGGAGGCACTGTAGTGCGGTTGGAAGGACCAACCCACAGCCTTTTGGTACAAATAATAACGTACTACATCCTCTGTGTTTACAATGTGTTTTCCTTCATCAGATGGAAGTGAAACCAACAGCTGTTTCCCCCTCTTGATTAAAAGTGTTTGTTATTGTAGAAGATCAGATCATTTGTGAAATAAATCTGATTTTGTGTTTTCCATCCTCAGGTGTAAATGTAACCTGCACTCCAACAGCTGTGTGTTTGACAAGGACAAGGGGAAGCTGGGGTGTGAGTGTGAACACAACACAACAGGTCCAGACTGCGGCCGCTGTAAGAGGCACTACAACGGACGACCCTGGAGCGTCGGGTCCTACCTGCCCATCCCCAAAGGAACTGCTAATATCTGTGAGTAGCCTTCCCCTCTTCAATAGAAATGACATGGTTGAATAATCCTGTACTTCATTGTAATGTTTTTTACCAGAAGGTCTTTGTTGTTATGTGGGTATTTGCAGTTTGACATTCAGATCCTAAAGAAGGGGGCTACTCATTATGCTGGGTAACACCCGGCTAACACCAGGGAGGCTAGCTGAGGGATAAGGTGCTATAGCCAGCCCAACACTGAGGGATAAGGTGCTATAGCCAGCCCAACACTGAGGGATAAGGTGCTATAGCCAGCCCAACACTGAGGGATAAGGTACTATAGCCAGCCCAACACTGAGGGATAAGGTGCTATAGCCAGCCCAACACTGAAGGATAAGGTACTACAGCCAGCCCAACACTGAGGGATAAGGTACTATAGCCAGCCCAACACTGAGGGATAAGGTGCTATAGCCATCCCAACACTGAGGGATAAGGTGCTATAACCAGCCCAACACTGAGGGATAAGGTGCTATAACCAGCCCAACACTGAGAGATAAGGTAATACAACCAGCCCAACTCTGGGCAGATGGTGGGAAGCCCTATGTTCTTCCTACTGAATCAAACATAGCTGGGAGTCTGTACGGCAGTACAGATGCTGGTGGGGTGCTATCGTTGTTTGATGGTGTTAGCGGTTAGCGGTGTGCTGTTGTCTTGCACATCAGGTAGCCTACACGCTCTCTTCACATTTGATGTGTTTGTAGAGGCTGCATGTGTTTGAGGCATTCATTCATTGAGATTGTGTGTGTCTGTGTGTGTGTCTGGGTGTGTTTGGGTGTGTTTGTGTGTGTGTGTGTGCATTCAGTGTGTGTGCATGTATGCAGCACATTTGTGTGTGCAGGTAGTTCCTTGCCTGTGTGTGTACTCTAAGAAGATATTGCTTGAGTTGCGCTCCTCCAGTTCTGAGACCAGCCTGCTAGCTCAACTCTCTCTGACTGACGGGGCGTTATTAAAAACAGCCAACATTCGGACGCATCTGCGCTGAACTGATGAAACCCCAAGACCCAGCCTCCATATCCTCCAATTTCAAAAGCAATATTACACACTGGTTTGGCAGAAACAAAGAATGCAATGAAGTTGCCTATGACAGACACCCTGACGGTATCACATAATAACGTAATGACATTATACTATTACTCCCCACGGATGTTGAATAGGCTCTTTTGTCTTTGAGTTATTTGTTATTCTCTCATAAGAGAAACCTGAGACTGTTGCTACGTCCCAAATGCCACCTTATTCTCTACTGGTAGTGCACTATGTATAGAGAATGAGGTGGCATTTGGGACGCGCATATATTGCCTACAACATGGGGCGTTCCATTCTTCCCCATGCAGCAAACGAACGCAACGGCTCACATCTCCTCGCTAGGATATTAAACACACACGGTCCTTCATATGAAGACAAATTTGCTGAAAGTGCAGAATTTAATTACGAGTCTAATAACGCTCATCTGTCAAGAAGTCCTCCTCTTTAATCACAATAGTAAGTCATATCCTAGGTAGTAACAGACAGGGGGGGGTAATACATATTTCATATTCATATGGATAGATGTATGTGACCCTCCTTGTAACACCTCAAAGACAGATGAGGCTCTCTGTTGCTAGGGGACCAGAGCTGTCACAATAGAAGGGCTGAAGTATGGACAAGGATAAATGTAGAGTATCATATATTTTAGATATAGACATGTAAGACATAGATGTCTGATGTTAGGACCATTATATATATCAACGTTAATGTTCCTTGAAACTGTGGTAATCTACTGCATTGCCAAACAAGGTGTGTGAAACTAGGTGTGAACATTGTCACACTTGCAGAGGCACATTTAAAAGTTATTGTGGCAAAGTGACCTTCATCAGTGCATACAAATCCTCCTAATGTTTCCCCCACATGCTGTGTTGCCATGACTGGAAGTTAGGTGGAGAGAACAACAGGTATACCTTGTGGAGAAATGTTGACACTTCACTTTGCAGAGAAGTGGTGAAGTCATCCTGTGGAACAAGGTAGAGTTGGAGGTTAGGAAGCATTGGAGCTGGATTCTGAAAGAACTCCAGAATGGGTTTGATAGAACTGATATATAACTCTAGAATGGGTTTGATAGAACTAATAAAACTGCTAGAATGGGTTTGATAAAACTGTAGAACTGTAGAATGGGTTTGATAGAAATGACAGAACTGTAAAATGGGTTTGATAAACTAATAGAACTGCAGAATGGGTTTGATAGAACTGATAGAACTGATAGAATGGGTTTGATAGAACTGATAGAACTGTAGAATGGGTTTGATATAACTAATAGAACTGTAGAATGGGTTTGCTACAACTGATATAACTTATAGAACTGTAGAATGGGTTTAAAAGAACTGATAGAACCGTAGAATGGTTTTGATAGAACTGATAGAACTGTAGAATGGGTTTGATACAACTGATAGAACTGTAAAATGGGTTTGACAGAACAGATAGAACTGTAGAATGGGGTTGAAAGAACTGATAGAAATCTAGAATGGGTTTGATAGAACTGATAGAACCGTAGAAAGGTTTTGATAGATGTTAAGACAGTGAGGGAAAAAAGTATTTGATCCCCTGCTGATTTTGTACATTTGCCCACTGACAAAGAAATGATCAGTCTAAAATGTTAATGGTAGGTTTATTTGAACAGTGAGAGACAGAATAACAACAAAAATCAAGAAAAATGTTATCAATTGATTTGCATTTTAATGAGGGAAATAAGTATTTGACCCCCTTTCAATCAGAAAGATTTCTGGCCCAGGGGTCTTTTATTTACATTTTAGTCATTTAGCAGCCGCTCTTATCCAGAGCGACTTACAGTTAGTGAGTGCATACATTATTTTTTATTTTTTTCATACTGGCCCCCATGGGAATCGAACCCACAACCTTGGCATTGCAAATGCCATGCTCTACCAACTGAGCTACATCCCTGCCGGCCATTCCCTCCCCTACCCTGGACGATGCTGGGCCAATTGTGCGCCGTCCCATGGGTCTCCCGGTTGCGGCCGGCTACGACAGAGCCTGGATTAGGAGCACACTCTTAAAGGGAGTGCTCCTAATCTCAGCTTGTTACCTGTATAAAATGCACTTGTCCACAGAAGCAATCAATCAATCATATTCCAAACATTCCACCATGGCCAAGACCAAAGAGCTCTCCAAGGATGTCAGGGACAAGATTGTAGACCTACACAATGCTGGAATGGGCTACAAGACCATCGCCAAGCAGCTTGGTGTGAAGGTGACAACAGTTGGTGCGATTATTCGCAAATGGAAGAAACACAAAATAACTGTCAATCTCCCTCGGCCTGGGGCTCCATGCAAGATCTCACCTCGTGGAGTTGCAATGATCATGAGAACGGTGAGAAATCAGCCCAGAACTACACGGGAGGATCTTGTCAATGATTTCAAGGCAGCTGGGACCATAGTCACCAAGAAAACAATTGGTAACACACTACGCCGTGAAGGACTGAAATCCTGCAGTGCCCGCAAGGTCCACCTGCTCAAGAAAGCACATATACAGGCCCGTCTGAAGTTTGCCAATGAACATCTGAGTGATTCAGACGAGAACTGGGTGAAAGTGTTGTGGTCAGATGAGACCAAAATCGGGCTCTTTGGCATCAACTCAACTCGCCGTGTTTGGAGGAGGAGGAATGCTGCCTATGACCCTAAGAACACCATCCCCACCGTCAAACATGGAGGTGGAAACATTATGCTTTGGGGGTGTTTTTCTGCTAAGGGGACAAGACTACTTCTCTGCATCAAAGGGACGATGGACGGGGCCATATACTGTCAAATCTTGGGTGAGAACCTCCTTCCCTCAGCCAGGGCATTGAAAATGGGTCATGGATGGGTATTCCAGCATGACAATGACCCAAAACTCACGGCCAAGGCAACAAAGGAGTGGCTTAAGAAGAAGCACATTAAGGTCCTGGACTGGCCTAGCCAGTCTCCCAACCTTAATTCCATAGAACATATGTGGAGGGAGCTGAAGGTTTGAGTTGACAAACGTCAGGCTCAAAACCTTAATGACTTGGAGAAGATCTGCAAAGAGGAGTGGAACAAAATCCCTCCTGAGATGTGTGCAAACCTGGTGGCCAACTACAAGAAATGTCTGAATCTGTGATTGCCAACAAGGGATTTTCCACCAAGTACTAAGTCATGTTTTGCAGAGGGGTCAAATACTTATTTCCCTCATTAAAATGCAAATCAATTCATAACATTTTTGACATGTGTTTTTCTGGATTTTGTTGTTGTTATTCTGTCACTCACTGTTCAAATAAACCTGCCATTAAAATGATAGACTGATCATGTCTTTGTCAGTGGGCAAACGTACAAAATCAGCAGGGGATCAAACTTTTTTCCCTCACTGTAACTGTAGAATGGGTTCGATGCAACTGATATAACTGATAGAATGGGTTTGACACAACTGATAGAGCTGATACATCTGAAGAATGAGTTTAATAGAACTGATAGAACTGTAGAATGGGTTTGATATAACTGATAGAACTGTAGAATGGGTTTGATAGAACTGATAGAACTGTAGAATGGGTTTAATAGAACTGATAGAACTGTAGAATGGGTTTAATAGAACTGATAGAACTGTAGAATGGGTTTGATATAACTGATAGAACTGTAGAATGGGTTTAATAGAACTGATAGAACTGTAGAATGGGTTTAATAGAACTGATAGAACTGTAGAATGGGTTTAATAGAACTGATAGAACTGTAGAATGGGTTTGATAGAACTGATAGAACTGTATAATGGGTTTAATAGAACTGATAGAACTGTAGAATGGCTTTGATAGAACTGATAGAACTGTAGAATGGGTTTAATAGAACTGATAGAACTGTAGAATGGGTTTGATAGAACTGATAGAACTGTAGAATGGGTTTGATAGAACTGATAGAACTGTAGAATGGGTTTGATAGAACTGATAGAACTGTAGAATGGGTTTGATAGAACTGATAGAACTGTAGAATGGGTTTGATAGAACTGATAGAACTGTAGAATGGGTTTGATAGAACTGATAGAACTGTAGAATGGGTTTGATAGAACTGATAGAACTGGAGAATGGGTTTGATAGAACTGATAGAACTGTAGAATGGGTTTGATAGAACTGATAGAACTGTAGAATGGGTTTGATAGAACTGATAGAACTGTAGAATGGGTTTGATAGAACTGATAGAACTGGAGAATGGGTTTGATAGAACTGATAGAACTGTAGAATGGGTTTGATAGAACTGATAGAACTGTAGAATGGGTTTGATAGAACTGATAGAACTGTAGAATGGGTTTGATAGAACTGATAGAACTGTAGAATGGGTTTAACAGAACTGATAGAACTGTAGAATGGGTTTGATAGAACTGATAGAACTGTAGAATGGGTTTAATAGAACTGATAGAACTGTAGAATGGGTTTGATAGAACTGATAGAACTGTAGAATGGGTTTAATAGAACTGATAGAACTGTAGAATGGGTTTGATAGAACTGATAGAATGGGTTTGATAGAACTGATAGAATGGGTTTGATAGAACTGATAGAATGGGTTTGATAGAACTGATAGAACTGTAGAATGGGTTTGATATAACTAATAAAACTATAGAATGGGTTTGATAGAACTGATAGAACTGTAGAATGGGTTTGATAGAACTGATAGAACTGTAGAATGGGTTTGATATAACTAATAGAACTATAGAATGGGTTTGATTGAACTAAAATAACTGTTTAATGGGTTTAATAGAACTGATACAACTGTAGAATGTGTTTTATAGAACTGATAGAACTGATAGAATGGGTTCGATAGAACTGACAGAAATCTAGAATTGGTTTGATAGAACTGATAGAACCTTAGAATGGGTTTGATAGAAATGATAGAACCATAGAATGGGTTCGGGTAAGAGCAACCTTTTCTATCCATCTTTTGTCAGGCCTGAAGAGCCCTTGGTAAAATTCAAGGTTTCATTCAAGGAGGTGAGTGCTTTTTTCAACAGGAAAGGATAAATAGCCTACTGAAGCCCACAGCCCACTCCAATGCATTACAGATCAAAACACAGCTGGAGTACACCTCTATCTCTCAATACTGGCCACATTTAATTGGATGTTTGAGTGATATAAAATAAAAGTGTACTATACTTGAAAAGTATGTGTGGTTTAGGTTAATTGTCCATCATTCGTGGGCTCTGCCTCCGCCTGTCAAGCAGCAAAAAGCACCCATTTGTCCATATATCGCTACTTAGAAATCATGTTTGTAAGCTAGCTAGAAACTTTTGGTAAGTTATGTACTTTTTTTGTCCAACCAACATAAAAAAGACTTTAATCACGATTGGTGCTGGAAATCAACTATGCAGACATTGATGAACGTAGGGATAGGGATAGTAGTAAGGATAGGGATAGTAGTAGGGATAGGGACAGTAGTAGGGATAGGGATAGTAGTAGGGATAGGGATATTAGTAGGGATAGGGACAGTAGTAGTGATAGGGACAGTAGTAGGGATAGTAGTAGGGATAGGGATAGTAGTAGGGATAGTAGTAGGGATAGGGATAGTAGTAGGGATAGGGACAGTAGTAGGGATAGTAGTAGGGATAAGGATAGTAGTAGGGATAGTAGTAGGGATAGTAGTAGGGATAGGGATAGTAGTAGGGATAGGGACAGTAGTAGTGATAGGGACAGTAGTAGGGATAGGGATAGTAGTAGGGATAGGGATAATAGTAGGGATAGTAGTTGGAACAGGGATAGTAGTAGTGATAGGGATAGTAGTAGGGATAGGGATAGTAGTAGGGATAGTAGTAGGGACAGAGATAGTAGTAGGGATAGTAGGGATAGTATTAGGGATAGTAGGGATAGTAGTAGGGACAGGGATAGTAGTAGGGATAGTAGGGATAGTATTAGGGATAGTAGGGATAGTAGTAGGGATAGTAGTAGTGATAGGGACAGTAGTAGGGATAGGGACAGTAGTAGTGATAGAGATAGTAGTAGGGCTACATTTTTACCAAACGTTAAAGCATTGTGTACGAAATCCTAGCTTAGAAATGCAAGATGAAATACATTTTTCTAACCCATTCCATAAGAACTCTTTTGGCAGAGTTTCGTTGGTTTATTTTGGCAGAAGACTGCACTTTCCTGTCTCTGATTCTGTTGACACTTTGCCATTTGAAAGCCATGATTATAGTCAGTCCTAGGCCCATCAACAAGGAAGACTTGGTGTTAGGCCCATCAACAAGGAAGACTTGGTGTTAGGCCCATCAACAAGGAAGACTTGGTGTTAGGCCCATCAACAAGGAAGACTTGGTGTTAGGCCCATCGGGAATGAGTACTTGGTGTTAGGCCCATCAACAAGGAAGACTTGGTGTTAGGCCCATTGGGAATGAGTACTTGGTGTTAGGCCCATCAACAAGGAAGACTTGGTGTTAGGCCCATCGGGAATGAGTACTTGGTGTTAGGCCCATCAACAAGGAAGACTTGGTGTTAGGCCCATCGGGAATGAGTACTTGGTGTTAGGCCCATCAACAAGGAAGACTTGTTGTTAGGCCCATCGGGAATGAGTTCTTGGTGTTTGGCCCATCGGGAATGAGTTCTTGGTGTTTGGCCCATGCAGTGTAGCGTCCCTGATTCACTGTCTCTGTCTGCTGTTAATCAGTGTGCACTGTGGAGTGGCAAAAGCTGGAAATAGTCTCTGAAAAGAGATGGACAATCTTATGATAAAGCCAATGGTTTGTGATTGATTAAAGCCAAACACGAAAGGAAGCTGTTGTAAGAGTTGCTCAAAAAAACCATTTCAATCTCTTCTTCAATCATTTTCCATCTTTTTGTTTTTGTAAATACATTTTTGGTATGTTTGTGAAAGAATC
The DNA here is from genome assembly GCF_020615455.1 of Coregonus clupeaformis. Classification (NCBI taxonomy): domain Eukaryota; kingdom Metazoa; phylum Chordata; class Actinopteri; order Salmoniformes; family Salmonidae; genus Coregonus; species Coregonus clupeaformis. The sequence continues at coordinate 19,566 of NW_025534321.1, forward strand.
TCTGAAGATAAACGTTTTGTTTGCTTTCTATTCCCACTACAATATATTTTAAGGGGTAAAGATAAAAGCTGTGGACTTTCTTTGATCATCTCTCTTTTTCTCTTTGTCTCCTCCCTTCTCTCTTTCTCTCCTCCCTTCCACTCTTTTTCTCCAAAGGTGTCCATAGCAGTCATGGACCAGTGCGTAAGTAAATCAAAATGTAGCATGGACTAGATTCAATCAGCTCTGCCTGAAACCCGCGATAACGGACAACTGCATTGCAGTTTCATTGTTTTTATTTAGGTGATGTGTAGAGGTGTAATTGCATTGGAGCTGTCAAATCAGCAAACGGCTACCGGCGTTATGCCTACCGCGGTGATTTCCATTGGAGTCGCATTAGCAGTAATCCCATGTAGCCTTGTTGCAATGCTGGAACCCTGGAATGTGTGTTTTAATATACACCTCCATTAGGCTGATAGAAACCCTTTTTATTTAATATATTATTTCGTTGAATGATTTGAGGGTCTTTATGTCTGTTTTGCCTACACTGTATGTCTGTTTTGCCTACACTGTATGTCTGTTTTGCCTACACTGTGTGTTTGTTTTGCCTACACTGTATGTCTGTTTTGCCTACACTGTATGTCTGTTTTGCCTACACTGTATGTCTGTTTTGCCTACACTGTATGTCTGTTTTGCCTACACTGTATGTCTGTTTTGCCTACACTGTATGTCTGTTTTGCCTACACTGTATGTCTGTTTAGCCTACACTGTATGTCTGTTTAGCCTACACTGTATGTTTGTTTTGCCTACACTGTATGTCTGTTTAGCCTACACTGTATGTCTGTTTTGCCTACACTTTCTCCTTCTGGACTTCTTCCCCGAGTGGGACGGTGTGTCTTTGTGACCAATGACCACAGGAGCAGCCGCTCTATTGCAGTCCCGCCTCCCTCATGCCAAAACACCAGCCGCGCGGGTGGCTGCCATCGCGGGTTATCGCTTGATCTGATTGAATCTAGGCCTAAATTGGTCATTTTTCACCTCAGTCTTAAATCTTTCATGAAGACATCATATTTTGTCAACGCTCCGAGACGTTGATTCTAAGAATTATTGCTGTGTGGTTTTTTATCATGGGCCTCAGTGTTGCATCCCCAAACGGTGTAGGTTACACCTCGACGATGAACATCCTTTAGCTAGATCTGCTTTTTCAGCCGGTCAAAATGTCTTCTCACTCATGTTGCACGCAAGAAGTCATTAGTGCTTTGAGATCCAGCTCCCTAAAGTACACACCATTACCTATGTGACTCATACAGACGTAGGATCTTAATTTGATCACCATGTTGCAGGAGAACCTTCCTGCAATGCAGGACATTTAACATTTGTAGTGTATTTGAAATTTCAAACTTGATTTTCCGTTATGAAAAATGTATCAACCCCTACAAAAATGTCCATTAATTATAATCCACATAATGATTCACATTTCCTGTTGCTTCAGGATTATTTTCCTGCTGTAACAAACTGGCTCAAATTAATATCCTACATCTGTAGATGGTATCACAATGGAAAATGACTCTAGAGTCTGGAGTATTTTGATGGAGATTACACACGCTGCTACTCAAGTGTCCCTGACTCTCTATACAAGTCATGCATGTACAGGCAGCATCGTTAGAGCCTAATTTAAACCTTGCGCTAACACACGTCCTGTTTCCGGATAAAGTCCACATTCTGATTCTGCCCACATTTTTAGACAGGTGTAGACGATTCAAAGACGCATTGTAAGAGCAGGGAGAAGGACGCATGTTAGCGGCAGGTATAAACATCTATGTGCATTCAATTAATCCAGCATGAACTATCTGATAGCATGAGGTAACTGTTACTTATATAACCTCTCCCATCTTTACACAGATCGAGCTAATGCTTCATCTCTGGGTGTTGCAAACCGTAATCAAGGTAGGCTAAAATTGATGTTGATTTGATTCTTACTAAACAAAAAATTCAAGAATTGATATTGGCATGCTGTCCCTTACACACTGTGAACTTTAACTCTCTCTCACACACACGCACTCACACACACACACACAGTTACACACACTCCAGCCGTTCTAATCCAGACCTCTGATGAGTCCACATTCCCAGACATCCAATGATCACCTTCACCTCCCCACCGCTCTCTCTCCCTCTATCTATCTATCTGTCTCTGTCTGTCTGTCTGTCTGTCTGTCTGTCTGTCTGTCTGTCTGTCTGTCTGTCTGTCTGTCTGTCTGTCTGTCTGTCTGTCTGTCTGTCTGTCTGTCTGTCTGTCACTCCCACTCTCACTTTCAATTAAATGAAATTCAACAAATGCTTTATTGGCATGAATGGGTGGTTGCCACTGTTCCCAAAGCAATGTACAGTGAGGGAAAAAAGTATTTGATCCCCTGCTGATTTTGTACGTTTGCCCACTGACAAAGACATGATCAGTCCATAATTTTAATGGTAGGTTTATTTGAACAGTGAGAGACAGAATAACAACAAATAAATCTGATGCAGAACACACGCAGACCGACAAATGCTGCTGAAGTAAGAAGTTTCTTAGGACTTTAGGATACTGTGGCAATTTCATCCCTAATCTGGCAACCACATCCAAACCGTTGAGAAGACTCACTAAAAGCATCATGCAAATGGACATGGGGAGATGACCAAGAATCATCATTCAACACGCTGAAGAACTCACTGGCCAGTTCACATAACCTTGTCTTACTTCAATCAAGATGCAGAGACACACGTGATTGTGGATGCTAGTCCAGTGGGGCTAGGGGCTATCTTGAGTCAGAAGCAAAAAGATGGTTCACACAGGCCAGTGTACTACGCTAGCCGTGCTCTCACAGATGTAGATTGACGCTATTCTCAGACTGAAAGAGAGGCACTCGCCATAGTCTGGGCGTACGAGAAGTTTCATGTGTTTCTCTATGGCAAAAACGTTGTAATGGTAACTGACCATAAGCCATTAGAGACAATTTATTATCCAAAATCCAAACCACCAGCGAGGATCGAGATGGGAACTGAGAATGCAGATTCAAGGTTGTTTACAAGCCTGGGCCTCAGAATGCAGCCGACTCACTGTCACGGTTGACTCCGAACCCTCCGGCGTCTCCACATCTACGGGGACGACCACATCTACTACGTAGCCAAACACGCAGTGCCGTGTGCATTCACCCCCCCGAGAGAGAGCTGGAAGAAATGTCAGCCAAGGACCCAGTTCTAGCTGCTCTACGAACAAGCATCAGACAGGGTGACGTGCGACATACCGACGTGTTGAAGAAGAACTCTCTACGGTTGGACAGATAGTTCTACGAGGCATGCCACGAGCAGCTCAGAAACAGACGTCGATGTTAACACACAAAGGGCATCAGGCGATAGTAAAAACAACAACAGAGATTGCGCACATTGATAAAGAGGTTGAACTGCTTGTGAAGTCCGTGTCCAGCGTGTCAAGTCAACGATCCCCACCCACAGTCTAGAACAGAGATACCAGCTGAACCCATGGCAGATCCTAGCCATTGACATGTTCGGGCCTTTTTCCAACGGGAGAACACCTCCTCGTAAACAACAACAGACTACTACTCAAAATGGGTTGATGTGAGTATCCTAAAACCGCGTCACAACTGCCAATATAATCACAAGCCTGAGGGAGACGTTCGCAGTCCCATGGGTATCCTGAGTCCGTTGTGACGGATAATGGAGCTCGTCTCACCGCAAGTGATTGGACATTGCCACATTACTCCATACTGGCCTCATGGCGAAGTTAAAAGACAGAATAGGATGCTCGTCAAAGCAATCCACTGCCCAATCAGAACAGGACGCTCGTCAAAGCAATCCACTGCCCAATCAGAAAAGGACGCTCGTCAAAGCAATCCATTGCCCAATCAGAACAGGACGCTCGTCAAAGCAATCCACTGCCCAATCAGAACAGGACGTTCGTCAAAGCAATCCACTGCCCAATCAGAACAGGACGCTCGTCAAAGCAATCCACTGCCCAATCAGAACAGGATGTTCGTCAAAGCAATCCCCTGCCCAATCAGAACAGGACGCTCGTCAAAGCAATCTGCACTGCCCAATCAGAACAGGACGCTCGTCAAAGCAATCCACTGCTCAATCAGAATGGAAGGATGGAGTACAGAACTCCAGACGTTTCTCATGGCCTACAGGAGTACGCCACACTCAGTCACAGACCGCAGTCCAGCTGAACTGTTGTTCAACCGCCAAATCTAGAACCAAACTGCCAGAGCTGTCAGCCGACATGCAGCCAGGAGCTGAACCACAAGACAACGCTGTTCGGCTTGCTGATGCTGAAAGGAAGGAGAAGGGCGACAGATCTAGGAGAGCGTCTGAAAGCACAACGTCTGAGAAGATGAGGGATGCAGTGTATTAGCGACACCTAGTGGAATAAAGTACAGGTCAATGATTCCCGTGAGTCTGAATCAAGTCAATGCATTACACCTACTGCTTGCAAAATATATATTTTTTCAAACTATAAAAATAATGTTGCTTTGCAGTACAAGGATTGTCCTGAATTGCTTCGCCTTGCTTTTCTGGTCGGCTGGCAAGTTTCACCATCCAATTATTTCAGATCTACAAGTTCCACCATGGGGTGATACGTTGGCACATGAGAATGATTAGAATATGACAAATATTAGTCAATTATTGCATTCTATCCCATACTGGCTTTCACAGGCTATCTATAAAAGATCAATAATATGCCATTTAGCAGACGCTGTTATCCAAAGCAACTTACAGTCATGCGTGCATAAATTTTTTTTGTGTATGGGTGGTCCCGGGGATCGAACCCACTACCTTGGCGTTACAAGAGCCGTGCTCTACCAGCTGAGCTACAGAGGACCACACCTGAGACATGAAACAGATAGGTGGCAGGGCATACAAGTCTGTCACCAATTTATTAATGTGCAATTTGCCTAAATGGGTAATGGAAACACTTCAACCACGACATTTTCATTCAACACTAGGTTTTTGCGGAAAAAAATAAATAAAAGAAATGTTTAGGTGTGACGTCTTTACATCCAGGTGTTTTTATTGACACACGACACAGGCATCTATGTGTTGCATCTATTTTCTATGTGAACTTTCTAAATGTCGATAAAAAAATCACTGGACGTTAATGGAAACATAGCTACTGTGTAGGCTGATACCCCAATTCAATCCATAGGTTAGGCTGTGCCGTGCATATAAGTATGTCCCCAGTGCAATTCTGAATTTAAATACATCCACAGTGCAATTTCAACAGATCTTTTAATTTTTTTTGGGTCAAATTAACTAATAGTATTTTCTTGAATTCATATAGCAACATTCCAACCTTGTTTAGCATTGTCTAGTCCAATTGATGTATGATTCCACTATTTTTATCAGCTTGCTTCAGATTCAATGGGGGGGACTTTTACTTTGAAGGCAAACCACAGATTCCA